>NW_015114325.1:0-4559 GCF_001443285.1 Poecilia latipinna | reverse complement strand
AGGGGGGGCGCAGAACATGTTTGGAAACCACTGGTCTAAGGTAATGAGAAGTTTCTCTGGATTCTGAGTTTGTTCTAATTAGTGAAATGTTCATACATTTTATTCTACAATCCTGCAAAATCTTATTAACTATGAATTCTGATTTACAAAATATTTATGTCTGGATTCAGTGTCCATAGCAACGCTCCATTCTGCTGCAGTACGAATTATTCTCGACTTCTCGTGTGGTCACCATAGCAACTCCGCTCCGGTTCATTACTTAGTGTGGATTTTTATGTGCTGTGATAAGGTGTAGTTATCTCTGAAAAGTTTTCCACACGTCTCACAGAAATACGGTTTCTCTCCAGTGTGGGTTCTCCTGTGTTTGTCCAATGTTCCCTTCCGTCCGAACCTTTTCCCACATTCTTCACACGCATGTGGCTTCTCCGCCGTGTGAACACTGGTGTGACTGCGCAAGGCAGAGTTGCTGGGGAAACTTTTCCCACACACCTCACACTCGTACGGTTTCTCTCCGGTGTGGGTTCTGGTGTGAACTGATAAGTAGCAGCTCCGACTGAATCTTTTCCCACAGATCTCACAAATCACAGGTTTCTCACCTGTGTGGATTAGCAGATGTCGCTTTAAACAATCATTGGTTCTGAATCTTTTTCCACACATTTTACAAACAAATGGCTTCTCTCCGGTGTGAACTCGTGTGTGAGCCGTCAGTTTGGCTCTACACACAAACGTTTTCCCACAGTGGGAACACTGCAAAGGTTTCTGATCTGATTCTGTGTTGCTCCGACTCTCTGAGACGGGTGAGGTGTCTGCTTCGCTGCTGGTTCTTCTGAGGTGGTTCCGGTTTGGTTCGGATTCACTTTGGTCTTGTTCTTCGTTAGCAGAGGTCAAAATCACAGCCTTGGTCTCCTGGTTCATTTCAAGCTGCTTTTCGGCCTGAGTGCGGCGTGGATTCTTCTCTTCCTCTTTGATCTGTGGAGGTTTTGGTTCCTCCTGGTCCAGTCTGGAAAATTTCTCCTGTTTTATAAGCCGAGCATCCAAGAAAATGTCCTGTTGGCCTGGAGACAAAAGAAGAAGAAAAGCGAGTTCAGTGAGAAGCTTCTTCATTTGTTGTGTGAGAAAGGCTGCCACCAGCTGGTTCAATCGGGAATTACCTGTGCTTTGTTTTTATGGCATGGCATTAAGGCCAAAATTAAGACCAGCGTGCACCAAGCAGTGGCTACAAGAGGCTACATCCATTCTGAAGCTAGCTACTCTCTGATTAATGATCAACTGACATCGGCAAATGCTAGCCTTGCCATATGCTAGCCTTGAGATAGCGAGTAGCATCTTATTTATTTATTTTGAACATGATAGAAGCATAAAATCACACACATGAACAAGGAATGCAAAAGGTACATATTTTTGTAGCACAGTAATCTTAACACGCTTCAAACGTAGCAGGAAGAAGTAAGAAACGTATGAACTCTGACCCCATAAACTCATACTGTTTTCAGACGGATCCTCATTAATAAATCAAAAAAATTAGGAAAATGACAGGTAAATCAATTTTCCATCTTATCTGTGTTTACATATCCACACTTGTGCGTTAGCCTCAATTTACACAGTAATGCTAACGTTCACCCATATTTCTGTATCTTGTGAAAATGACTTCCTTATATTTCCTCTTAAATTGTATTAAATTTTGACTTTATTTTAACTCCTAATTTAACTTGTTCCATAACTTTACCCCATGAATTGAAGTACAGAAGCTCTTTGTTGTTGGTAAACTCAGAATCCGTAAGTTTGAGTTTAAGTTTTATCCTCGTTCTCTTTCATTAAACCTGCTCTGTCAGAGCTCAGTTTATTAGATTCCTTAAACATAATTTCAGCTATTTTTAATCCCACCAGGTCTTCAAATTAAAGAATCAAAGATTTTAAATAATAACGGGTTTGTGGTCTCATAACAACTAACATTATGATTCTAACGGCTCGGTTCTGTAGGATACTCAGTGAATGTAAAGAGCTTTACTAATTAACTCCCCACACTTCTGAACAAAATGTTAAATATGGCAAAATCAGAGAGTTATAAAGAATATGAAGTGATTTATTATTCAGAATATGTCTGGCTTTAGCAAGGATTGATTTGCTTAGTTTATTCTGTAAATGTTTAATTTGAGGTTTACAACTGATTTTATCATTTATTATCACACAGAGAAACAAAATACATAAACCCTTTCTATCTTCTGTCTGACCTTGAATTTGAGTATTTTTGTAACAATTTCCAAAAACCATGATAAAAGTCTTGTTCAAATTTAGTGGTAATCTATTATTGTCAATGTTTAATTTACTGATTTAGGCGACTATGGAAAGAAGTTGTTGGAAGTTTAAATTAAATTAAACTGGTCCCAGTGCTGACCCTGAGGTTCCCCACATGCAGCCTCCAGACAATCAGACTCAGTATCTCCATTTTCACAAATTGTTTTCTGCTCTTTAAATAACTATTCATCCAGTTCAAAACTACACAACGTTCTAATTTTTTAACCAAAATATGATTTATTGTGTCAAAAGCTTTCTTTAGATATATGAAAACCCCACAGATAATTACTTTTCCTGATAACATTATTTTAAATGTTCCATGTTTCCTTTGTATTATTGTAATATTCCTTTTTACATGTCTTTATAATATCAGTTAACTTATTTTTATATTTCTTATATTTGTTTTCTAATTCAGAAGTTCTCCTGTTTTATAAATTCCCTAAAAAGTTTTTTATTATTATTATTTTTCTTTACATGCGTTTTGCAATCCGCTGCTCCTTTTTCTGCTTTTCATCTCATTTTCCTTAACTGGGCAGTTCTTATTATTTAGTAATTTAAATATTCTTAAAAATTCTTCATATGCTGCATTCACATCAATTATTCTATAAATTAATCTCCAATCATGTCATCAAATCGGCCTTCAGTGACTCTTCTGACCAAATCCGTCTGTTCTGTGATCTGACAGATGGACGTTCATAAAAGGACCATGACAAAATAAATCAAGGTTTCTCAAACCAGGTTTCAAATACTCTGTTTTTGGTGTAGAATAATTTAGTCCATGTTTGGATTTAAAGTATTAACTTAATGCTTCAGGACCTGGACGACTTCTATTTCTGGATTTTCCCACAGAACTCACGCTTGTTTGGTTTTTCTGGTTCGTCCGTAGGAGTCTGGTTCTGCTCGTCCTGCTCCTCTTTAATATCCGGAGGTTCTGGTTCTTCCTGATCCAGACCAGAGTCCTCCTGTTTCAGAACCATCTCCTGTTTGCAGACATGTTGCTGTTGGACGTCTGCAGGGAAAAAAATAAGATGTTTTTCACCAGTCGGTCTGAACATTATCTGCTGGTCGGGAATGTTCAAACCGAACATCAGTTTTAGTTCAGTTTCTGTCTTTTCTTTTTCCTTTAAGCAGACAGACTGTCCTGTTATCAATAATTCTCCAGGATTCCTGGAAGTCTTTCAGTTTCTCTTTGGTTCAGTTTCAGTTTCTTCCCCCTTCCTGTCTTCTTCTCCTTTTTAAGTGTAATCTGATACATTGAAGTGTATTTGTTTGATGTAATGTACAGAACATCATTTAAAATTTAAAGTACATTTTAATAAGAAAACAAACTCCAGCTGTAACGCAAATTAGTTTTTCCTTCCACTGAATTTTCTATGAGAATCAGTTACTCTAACTAAAGTTGCTACCGTTGCAACAGATCCAGACATCATGACATATCTATATGTTATTGATATTTCTATAGCAGTCAGAAGCATTTGGTAACCTGGAGCCTGATGGATGATCGTGGAGAAAGGATAAAATCAGGACTCTGGTATTCTCACGAGATCTGGTCGTGTTTCTGTGAGTAGAAACATGGCTGACCTGACCTGCCTGAGGAGCTTCGACTCTCCACCACTGAACTTCTCGCAGCAGAAACTGAAGCTGAGACGTTTCTGCTGGGTGGGAGAAACATAGACATCAATACGTAGATGCCTCATGGAGCGCTGAGTCGTACGTAAAAGCGTCCACCATCTTCTATGTGGCAGCAGAGCGATCGGAGCTCCTTAAGTCCTGTGCTGTGTGGACTTGTTTCAACTGTTTTACGAAACAAACTGGATTCATTGGCATTACCTTTCACAGGTAAGGATGAAAGATCAGAATTACTTGACTTTGCAGCCAGAAATTCGCTTCTAAACAACCGAAAAATATTTCCTATGTAGCTTAACTGGCCCAAAATAACCTCTGATTGTTAGCGTAGCAGCTAACGTTTTCATACTGTTTTCTAATGAGAGAGAGCTGATGATAAACTGCTGTTAGAGGAGAAGTTAATTAAAAACCAGAGGATTTAGTTAAGAAAGATCAGTCAGGATCAGAGCTGGAGCTGCTGTTCTTCAGTCTGTTTCCAGCTCAGATTCACCATGTTGGTATTTAGCTATAAAGATGCTACGAGTCAGAGCCAAACATGCTGAAAATGTCTTTCTGAATGTGAAGGAAACATATATGTATTTTATATTAACTTTTGGATAATTTCTCTTTTATCCTTGGCTTTAGCCTGTGAACCAGGA
>NW_015114324.1:92305-143529 GCF_001443285.1 Poecilia latipinna | reverse complement strand
CGAAAGGAACATTCAGTGCTTTCAGCACCGCCCTCTGGCGGTCAGTAGGGATGAAATAGAACCTTTTGTGTTGACTTGCTCTTTTTGGACGAGCAGGAGTCTAATCATGTAACCCTTATGTATTATGCAAAGCCTGGCACGTAAAGGCTTTTCCAAAAATCATGCAGGACTTGAATACGTCCCACTGCATGCTCTCAATGTTCAAAAGTCTTGATGGTCACTCTTGTCGCACTGTATGATGGAAGATGGCAGAATATGATTTGTGGTGCCAGCAGTTATTGATGTTATATTCCTATTATTAAAGTCAGACTCTACAAAACAAAAGGGAGGGTATTCAAGGATCAATAATCCCCATTGTGACTTTATTATAAACAAACAAAAAAATGGTATCCTAAAGGATAGCCGAGATAATATACTAAATAAATAGGTAAAAATAAAGCTGGGCAACACATAAGAACAGTAGATGGTTAAAATATAGAAAATGCTACCAAACCAGATTGGTTCTATGTAAAAATTTTATTCCCTCTAAACCCAATTACTGGTTGTGTCTCCCTTGGCACCAGCAATTTGCCATTAAGCGATTGCTGTAATTGACTCTGAGACTTTTAGATCTAACAATTTTAGTGCACTCTTGTTCATTTCAGGGAATTTCAACCCAAATAGTAATAAAAAAAATGCTTTAGCATCTTTGTAACCTTGAAGCAGATCAGAGAATAAATTTCAAATTTAGCTTCTGTGCTGGACGATTGTTAAAATAGGTTCATCTTTTTTTTTTCTTTTTTTTTTATCTGCGTCCAATGCGTGTTTTGTAAATGCATTAATACGACAAAACAATCGTGCTAAAAGGGACCGTTTTATGTAGTCAGAGTTTAACATCTGGTGTGATTTAAGGGCTGTGGTGTGGCTCATGTCCATACTAATCAGTACTCTCTCAGTTCTAATGAGGAAAATAACAGTCAAGTGTTAATTACTCCTCTGCCAGTTGGCAGAATCCTGGAAGGGCTCACAAGGCCTTCGGGACCTTTAGCTCTCATTGTGAAACCTTTGTGGCTGTCGTACTTCAAGCTGTGAGAGGTTAACAGCTCTGGGACTAAGGTCCGCTGGTTCAGTCGGGCTCTCATTACTCTGTGAAGGACCAGAGAAACCGAGTGGATGAACTGCATATTCTCAGTGCACGAAAAGAGGGTCAGCTATTCTTCCACAGGCTTATAATCAAAACCCATTTTGCACTCCCACTGCGTCGCTCTGACAACTATTTTGATGTTGTTTGGTATTCATGGACGAGTACGTGGGTACGGGCTTGTGTTGGAAGCATACGTATTCTTCATTTAGGACACATGGGAAGTCACACCCACGCCTCCGATAGGTTTGTTTCCTGGATTTTTCAGCTCTCTGCTCTCACCATGCCCTCGTCGGCTTTGAATCCTGACAAGAATATAGATGCAACCTTGTTTCCCCTGAGCCCTTTTAACATTATGCAAGCTGCGAGCCGCCACCTCCTCGATATACATATTAAAACGCTAATAGCTGTGCATGATAGAAAGTTTGATAAGGGAATGCATTCAAATCAATATCTTTATACGTTACAAACAAAAGCCATACATTTCATGATATTATTTCTGTATATGTGACCCGCATTATTACAGATGTAATAAATGCATGAAAGATAAACGATTCGCAATTTGCTTTTTTGTTGTTTTTCAAAGCAATCAAGTAATTTTTGAAACACATTTTTCTACAAACAAAGAGATTTGTGAGTCACTGGATATGCACTTCTGTGTATGAATGGAATGCTCCTTATGGCTGTAAACAAAGAACTAATTGGTTTCTTAACAAAAACAAAAAGAGATCATAAATATGGAAAATTAGTTTTCCAAATCTACTAATCTTAGTCTCTATCTTGGAAATATGATTTTTTTTCCCCCTCCCAGGATTATGAAACAATTAAAACATTTGTTTTGGGAGCAAACCAAAATGAGCTGCAATAGAAAGCAGAAACAGGCTCACGTGAGCCTAAAGTTTATAAAATTCTTTCTCCAATACTCACCGATATTTCTATTTCTACATCTGAACCAAATGAGGAAAAAAACTTAGTGAAGTTGCTATCTAAATATTTCAATCTCCCTCTCATTCACCACACAGCATTTGCATGAAATGACTTTAGTACAGCAACATGCTGTTGGGTGTTTTCTCTGTAATATCACCCAAACTGTGTATTCTTCAGTTGGATGCATGTGTTAACTCGCCATGGGATAAAATTACGGGTTGTTCTTATTGAACAGCTCTCATTTAAGAGGTTTTGTTTGAATGTGCGTCATGTGGCAACAGGGGGACAGCGCTTTAAAATGAGCATTGAACACTAAAAGACAAACACAGTCATTTGAAATGGGAAACACTGTCAACTGTTTTCGATTTGGCAACTATGTCGTCGCTTAGTTTGCGCGCCTTGACTACATACTTTAGATTTTCCTCTAATTAACTTGACCTGTTGCAGGTGGAGAACACGCACTCTGTCGCTGATTTCATCCCAAAGTCATCTGTAAACTTTTTAAAAGCTGTGGCAGCCATGACAACACAATTTCAACATCGGCATTTATATGAAGCTAATTTGCATTCGGTAAATAATTTAATGTGAAGGTTATTTGTCCCTAATAATGGTGTAATGATGTTATTATTTTCTGCCCGGGGAAAATCTGATTGCTTTATTTAGTTTGCGTGTTCATTAATAGGCAGCGCTGACATCATGCTCATTAGCACACACAAATGAGATCCTCCTGCTGTGTGTGTCCTGGATGCCACAGCCGGGGTGTGTCGTCGTCTTTTTGTCCGAGGCAGCCAGGTGTTCCAGCAAAATTAGCTGCGTTTGAATTGATAGAAGCGTTTATACAACTTGAATAATCAGCAAAACCACAAGCGGGTTTCGTTGATTAGTCAAGATTTGATGCGTTTTGTTGGACATATACATTATCGAGATATCGTGATCAAACTTTAGGGTTTTTGATCAGTACACAATCTTCATACGGTTTAAATTTAATTTAATTTAAAAAATGTGACTATTTGATGCTTACGTGTAAAAATCAATAGATTTCACTCATTTGAACCCCTAAAATGTTTAGATTTTTTTTTTAAAAGGACTATCTCCACTAAACCCCAACAAGACAATATATTTGCTAAACTCGCTTAAAAAGTTGTTTTGCTTCTCTGATAAATCCCACTTTCCCGTTTTAGTACAGAAGCCATATGGAGTAACTGATAGGAACAGACTATTATCTCCTTCTGAATGGGCTCTTTATCAGTCAAATTGGAGAACTGAGTGGCCCACAGAGTATATTTTACGCATTAGCTCGTCCTCCCCCTGTCGTCATTTACCGCTGACAGGATCGTATGTTGGTGAAGTACTGCTAATTCGTCCGGGCTGGAAACTCGCTGCTAAAAAGGTTTTTAGTTTATTCAACTAATTAAGAATAAAAGTGTCACCACTGAAATATGGTAGCAGTTTACCTCGAATCTGATTTAGCCACACCATAAGGGGTTGGTAAACATAAAAGGCGACAACACAAGGCTATTTGGAATCAGTAAAAAAGGGTCCGTCATTATTTCTTTAGTTTTTTTTGGACCTCTGCCTTTTTAGCTGCAGACTTAGCCTTTGAAAGGTTGAAACCTTAGGTGCTAAAATGACAGACAGGATGTGACAGGATGTGATCCAATGACTTTTTGAAACCTTTTTGAGCCAATTACCACCAAAGAAGTCCATTTTTTTCCCCATCCAGAAACACAGAACACATATCTCTTGAGGATTCAATGAATTCCAGTGAAAGTCAATTGTACGCAATGCTGAGACCTTTAGATTCAGTGACTGGGAAAGTCGGAGGATTGTACCTCTAAATTTTACTTAATGTTAAGCTTTTCGTGAGTCCTTTTTGGGGGCAAGCAGCTGGGGAAGAGTAAAACATTAGACCTTCTCCTAAAGCACTTTTGACAGCACTGTTGCCTTGCAGTGAGAAGGTTCAAATCCTGGCCTGAGGTCGCTCTGCATGGAGTTTGTATTTTCTCCCTGTGCATGAGTGGGTTCGACCTAACAGTTGACCAAAACCCCGACTGTTAGGCTAATTGGTTTCTCCAAATTGTTTAAAATAAACAGACAAACAAATGGCTAGCCCGTCTGTGTTGAGCTCCACAAAGTCCTCTGTGCACAGCGAATTCCTGATTTTATTTTTATCTAAAATGTGCAATTCTCCCTGTTGCGTGTACAACTTTTTCCTCCTTCCACTTAATTGCACATTGTTGAGTACCCGTCCAATCAGCTGTTTGGGGCATTGGATGACAAAAGCATTTAAATTGCCTGGATTAAAATCTTTTGAAATTTTTCTTATTGTCATATGTGATATTTTTCCGATATACTGATGTTTTAGTTTTTATTAGATACAAGCCATAAGCATTCATAATGTAATCAGCCTACTCATTGCATTGGTTTGACCTTTTGAATTGCCATACTGAAACGAATTAACTTTTTGAATACGTTTTGAATTCATTTAGAATTTGACTATTGAGTTGCATTTGCATGCTCACTTCTCAATTGTTGAAAATTTGAAATGGTTGTCATTTTTTAGCTGATTTTGATTATTTTCGTAGATGCAGAATTTGAAACTGGAAGACTATATTTTTGAGAAGTTTCCTTCCGTCTCGAAAAGGTTGCAACGATGCCCCAGCCAGACCAATAGTTTTCAAAGGGATTTTTTTTTCACAGACACAAACAAGAGGCTGTGCACTCTAAAGCAACATTTTTTTATTTTTTTTTTTTACTTTGCACATCCTAACACAACACATCTTCTTACTTTTTGCAGGGCAGAAGTTCATTGCTTGACTAGCCCTGCTGCAGGTTTGGGTCACGAGTGATCGGATGTTCTTTTAGGTCATGTTCAAATGCCAACCAAAGCTATATCCCAGCAGTTCTGTTGCCAGTGTGCCACTAGCTGTGCTATTTTCTATTTTATTACAAACAGAGACTTTATTACAGTAACCTTCTCTGATGGGGGTGTATGCAAAAGGCGATTCATAAGGACAAAGTAAATACATTTGGAGGCAAAATATCTCAAATTCTATCCGTCCACCGTCAGAAAATAATTCATTTCATAATTTCAATAATAATTTCATATTGTTAGTTCCGCATATACAGTTGGTTTTGCAATGCTTGTGGGTATAAAAACACCAGATTTCATGTTTTTATCACAAAGTTCACATTTGTTTTGGTTTTATGCCCCACTAATCCTGGATGGTCACCAAGTTTACTAACTGAGAGTGAACATCTCTTTGGTCCTCACTGAAGTTGGACGAATTGGTTCAGTATTTTAATCCTCGTGCAGGCCTGTATTTAAATGTTATAACAGAATAGAGGGAATATTTACAAGCAGCCACTTGAGGTTTGGTTTCAAATAAGGTGCTTTTTCTATCAATTGAACCGTCAGAGGCAAATTAATAATCTGTGTATCTCATCTTAATCAGAAGTGGCACCCTGGGCAACTCTCCCAACCCCATTCTGCTATCTGAAATTTGGTGAGATAAACACAGTGCAGTCCTCTGAAGGGATAGTAACCTAGTTTTTCTTATCTCAGCAGCAAGAAGGCCCCTCACCACATGAAGGAGCCAAGTCCCCATTGACTGAATATGCATAAAAGCAAGGTGAACATTTGGCAGATAATCAATATCTTTTTATCTGTTGCTTGTGCGCTCCCCTTTCCAATGCCACCCCATAGTTTTATCCAAACACAGAATCACCGCAACCCAGTTACTTCAGTTGGATGTGTTTATAGTTTTAATGTGAGTTTTAGTGATAAGAATCACTATTATTTTAACATCCAAGCTGAATTTTTATTTATTTTTTTCATCGATGTTTACTTTTTGTGTAGCGTAATTTGTAAGTAAATTGATCCACCTGGAAACACAACAAATACTATTTTAAAGATTGCTATAGAAACATGTTTCAGTATATTGAATTCAGAAAACCAAACAAAAATATCTGGGGCCCCCGGAGGGTTTTATACACATCTGTACCCGCCGTGATGTATTTTCTTTGAAAGGATGAAATTAGAAAATTCAAGCAAACTTTAAAAAAAAAAAAAAAAAAAAAGTCAGTGGAAGCATTTTGTGTTCATTTTACCTTGTAGCAGCTTTAAAAAAGGTTGGATTTTTTTTTTTGTCTGGAAATCGACAGTCAGCTGTCTGTTAGCAGTACAAGGCTGATGCACAGATAGCAGATATGACCAGTCAGATGTGACCCAGCAGAGTCATTTAATGGCAAACTGACAAACTGCCCACAAAATGGACGGCAAATCCATCTGAACTCCATTTTGAACCTGTCACATGAATGTTTTTGGCTTACGACCACGACTTTTGAGATCAAGCGTGATCTAGTTTTTAAGGATTTGTTCACTTTGACTATTTAGGCTTTTGAGAACTAAAGAATTTGTTCATGTCAGTTTCCCCAAAGTTTTGTTTTCAACATTTTGGGAAACTTTACATTGGATTACCTCCAGCTCTCATTTCCACTTCTCTACTCTGATTCACCCAAATTGAGCTCCGGTCTTACAACTTAGGGCAGGTTTGGATGACATTAGTTTATCAATCCCACTGTCAAATTAAGTTCCTTCACTGGCTCCCAGTTGGGACCCTGGGCCTTTCTCTTCTTGTTTCCTCAGTCAATATCATTTAAACACAGCAGCTGGAGGGAGGAGTAGCTGCCAGGGAACCAAGAGACCTAATTGTCAGATAGATAGAGTCAAGATGGAGTAAGTCTTTTCTTAAATTAATAAATACTTTAAGATTCTGTGACTTGAATTACACTCTGTACCTTAAGGTTACTATTGCATGCAGGACAAAGAGGGTGACTTTCGTTTGAAAACATTCGCCATTTTAGCCATACATGCTAAACAAAGCAGGGTTTTATTCATTCAGGGTAAATGGCAGGCAGCATTAGCACTCAGATAAAAATAAAATTATGTCAGTTTCTTTCTGGAATACACTGATGGAGGGAGAGAGAGAGAGGTGCTCCATCATCATTTAGATGCTGTAAAAATAATAAAATAAAAATCTCTAGACAGTGGCTTATGTTTCCTAGTTGGCTTCCTATTTGAAGTTTTTGAGTTGTTTTAGACTCGAGACCACATTTGGTGTGGTTAAAAAGTTTGGGTATGATCACAACAGAATAAAATTCTGGGGAAATCTGTGAACAAATGTTTAAATTTGTTCTGTTTAAGATAAAACACAAAAGCATTTTTTTCAGCTTTTAGACCACCTTAGACTGAAACGAGCACAAAAAGTTATGAAATTTGTATGAGATTTTCACCAGAAAGTACATGCTCGGTTTTGACCACTATTTTTTTAAATTATTATTATTTTTGCAGAAGAGTCTTTTTCAGGGAAGTTGGAGTGTGCTGTACAGTAAACTTAATCAACATAACTTAAATCAGAAAAACTAAATTGCACAGGTTAGATGTTTACAATAAAGTAAGGAACCACATAAAAGATTCCCACACATGCAAAACCGTGAGGGTTGCTCTGCAAGGTACCCTAATAACCGTAATTCCCTGACTTTAATTTGCTCGTTAAAACCAAAGCTGAAGAACGATCGTGATTAAACACGAGCTGATGACGTTAAACTTTATATAGACACACAATCAACAGCTCTAAAGTTTTGTAAGTGGCTTCCTAGCACAGTGAAAATTAAAATAATTAACCTTCCCAAAGCATTGGAAAGCTATAAATCCCTTCCTGTGTTGTCCTTCCTTAAGACTTTTACATCTAAAGCAGCTTTGGCATTAAAGCCACAATAGATTACAGCCTTGCAGAAACATTCAGAGACTTATCACATACATGGTTTTCAAAACACTTAAAAACCACGAATCTTAAAGGTGTGCGTACATCTATTCACACTTTATTCTGATGCTCCTAAATAAAATGTCAGTAATATACACTGAAGTTTGCATAGTTTAAAGGTGGCATCAATGTAACGCCACGTTTAGCCAACAGTTCTTAAGATATCTAAACTGTCGACCAGTATGCCGTTTGATAAAACGAGGACCAAGTTTTATGCTGGATAAAACAATGTGGAACAATTGTTAGTTATTTGTTTGATTTGAAATGTTCCGATTATTAAACTACCTCGGTATGGATTCGTTTGTTTTCTTTGAACTGACCAGGATTAGGAGATTTCGTGAGCTGGAGTTTGAATAATTGCTTTCAGACAGCTCCAGAAACTTGTGTTGTGTTTTTGAATGCCTTCTCTAATAATTGGCACAGTACCGACTTAGATTTTCACTTTTCCACGGCCAGTCGTTGTTTTGCAAACATCATTGGGAATAATTTCTCATCAATGACATATTTCAATATCACATCACCTTTGTTGTTTAATATGCAAAGCTGCAGTTGATGAAGGCGTAATCGCATAAATCAGTGGACCTGCTGAACTCTGTCTGGCAACTTGATTAAATTGATTAATAAAGCTTTTGTTTTGCTGTTGATGAACAACAGGGACTTGCTGCCAGGCAGCTCCAGCAAAAGTGGAGCTCAAGAGTTTGTGAACAGTGTGGATAGCTCTGTAAAAATGGATTGAAAGTGCTCGGCTTTAATGTATCCTGGTTTGAGAGGGAGGTGCTGGTGACCTTGTTCCTTAACTGGGTTATAAAACGGCTTTAAGGATCAATACCAAGGCTTGCAATCTGGTCTGTTGCAGGGGCAGTGAAACTTTTTATGGGCTGGTCTACATTACATTACGATTATCTTAACGTTGCATGATTGATGGTGTTGAGGAAAGACAGAAAGCTTCCTCAGTAGGCTGAGGGGATAAAAATACATAAATTCAAGGTTATTTAATAATGAGTAAGTTTACAAGAAAGGACATCTCGGTGTATAAATGTAAATTTGAAACCGAGAATTTTGATTGCTACACAAAATGTCTGTTTCTATTTTTGATTTTCTGCCAACTCATACACCCTGCAGTTACTAAAGCCTCTTTCACACAAGACTGAGGCTTCCTGGGGTTCATCCAGAGAGTAGTGAACTCTTCTCTTACCCGTGGCCTTGATGAAAGGGAGAGTTCACTGTTTTTGAGAATTCACAAAACTCACATGATGAGCTCATGCTGGTTCTTTATCGCAGTGGAAGCAAATCAAGGATGCTGTTTGGGGGAGCCTTTTATATTTGATCCTTTTATGAATCACATGAGAACACCGATCGGTCTCTCCATCGATAAAGATTGCATCACATTCACATTCCTTGACATGCAGATCGGTACGCGGGGTCAAAATTGGGCTCCCAACTGTGGGGAAGAGTACATAACTCCATATTGTGCATAGGTGGGGTGATAAAACAAAAACTTTGAGTTGTTTTAGACCTGCAGTCCAGATGCAAAATAAAAAAAGGTAAACATTTATTTGCACAAACTGTGTAAAACACTTTTTCCACATTACAGTTGACTGCAGTTTTCCCGTTTTGAATATTTTAGGATTAGCGACATGATTCTTATTTGTTCGAGGCCTAAATGTTTGGTGTTGGACAGTGAGCAGTAGTTTGTCTTTAGAGTGCGTGAACCGCTTTAAACTACATGATATGCATGTTTTAGTTGGGGTCTTAAGTTAATTAAAAAATAACACTAAATGGAAAGAGACAATTCAGTTCAGTTGTGCTCAGGTTGCTGCTAGGGGTTTTCATTCTTTAAACTGAAAGAATTAGTTTTTTTCCCTCGTAATTCAGAAATATCTTCACATTTGTGCTGACTTAATCATCCTTCTTATTAATTTATTGCAAGACTGCAAATTTCCACCTATTCTTGACAGACGATACATCAAACTATTTCTTTTTCTCCTAACAGTCCTGTTAACAGTACTGACTGTATTTGAATCACTGTGGAAGACATGATTATAATAGGGTTTTTGGTTGATCTCGTCTCTGACAGGCACCTTTGAGTTCTTCACAGTTTCTTCAGCAGAGAAGAATAAATGCTTAGTTCTTTTCTTATATTTGAGCTTAGTTTAATGGCAGAAATCTGCTTTCACAGACCAAAATGAGAGACAAGTTGAAAGTAAAGCAAGGTTTCTCTCTGAGCAGAATCTTGACTGAATGTGTAAAACATTGTGGACCGATTTCACGTGGTGGTAAGAGTATACGAGGATTCTCTGCTGTTTGCCATCTGTTTAAAATATGCTGTTAAATTGAAATGCAAGAGTTGAAAGTAAAAACAAAATGTATACTTCCTGGTGTAGCATTGAGGCTTTGGATGCACATCTGTTTTGCTCTGCCAGTTATCATTTCATTAATATTAATCCTCTTCACTGGATCGTTGGTCACCCATCATGTTAGCGAAGCCCTCCTGTTTCAGTGGTGAAGATTGGGTCAGTGCTGTTATTGGGACTCGGTCAAGATGGAAGTGGGTTTTTTTTTTTTTTTTTTATTTTGGCAGGTGAGCCAAAGTGAGCAGATTGTGTTAATTCTAAATGTCCATATTTTTACTGATGGCCGTTCATCAACTTGACTCAATTTGTGCGAGTGGAAAAGACCTGCAGCAATGACATGCCTCATTCTTCAGATGAAAAAGCTTGTTGTTTAATTTTACTTTTTATACTTGAGGACACCGGAAATGCAGTGTTTTCTTCACTGGAAGAGAAACTGAGACTGGCAGGCTGAAGTTAATGTGTATATTCCTAGAGAATTGTAATAATAGAAAATATAATAACATTTTGTGTGCATAAATGTGTCAGGATCCGCAAGGACAAAAAAAAAAAAAAGCTCAGACAGAGAAAAGAAACAATTGTAAGTCGAGGTAAAAATAAATAAATGAATAAATAAAATCCCCAGCAAGTAATGGAAAAATAAACAAAATGCTTCCTGAAGGTAGACTCTCACTTGACAATATTAATTTAATTTCATTGTCAGTCACCACAAAAATAAAAACCCTGTCTAAACAAAACTGAGGTGATGTGTGAAAATAACTTAGAAATCTATTGAACCTTCTTGAACAGACTCAAAGTAAAATGCTCTCTAATTTTTGTTCAAGCTACTCTGGCGTAGCTTTAAATATAGTTCCTCCATGTTAAAACCAAAAGCTTCACTGTTCATAGTTTTTAAAAGCAATGGCAAAATCTCTCCATTTTCTGGCCTGAAAAACAATGTGTGGTGTAGCTGTTCTGTCGTGGTGCTCAAATGTCCTGAAGCAGTGAATGCACCATGTGGAAAAGTTTCGATTTGGCTTCTGAGCTTCACCTGCGGACTTGGTGTGTGGAATGCAAATGAGGAAAGAAATGTCACGGAATGCGTACCGTGGGCTTTAGGAAGAAAATCACTTTAGTCAAACAGTTTACGGAAAATGTACCTGTATTATTTCTAAACTGAAACCCTAATACTGGGCTTACCAGCCAGTAGAGTACTAAATGAAGCTTTTTGGGGCAACCGGACGAAAAGCTGCTGCCTTGATGAAAAATACTCAGTGGGATGGAAGTTGAGCAAACCATTCAGTTTTTTTTTTTTTTTTTTTTCTCTTGTCGGTTAAAACTATTCCCACTGGGCTTTGTTTCCAGTGTGTGGTCAGATTTGATAGTTTCAGCTTTTTTCAGATGTCTAATCTTTAATTATGAGGATGTCGATGCTTTATTTGGTGCTTATGAGACCAAGCATACATTACCCTATTTAAAGTACCCTTAAAGGTAAATCTTACCAAGCTTATGCAGTATTAGACGCCTTTGCTTGCAAAGATTATGTCACGGTTTGTTTTGGCACCATATGAAGTGGTCTCTTTTAAAACAAAGTTAAAAACATTTTAAATCTGCCTTTTGCTCTTGCAAAACACTTTGATTTTATATCTTGCTATATACATAATGCTTTAACTTATAATTATTATGCGTATTCTGCTGTTGCTGAGAAAAAGCTCTGCACATGCACATCCTCACTCATAAATCTCTGACACTTTGTAATGGGTCCCTTTTTTTTCTAAGTGGCTTTCATGTTGATTTGATCCTCATAAACATGGAGAAAATTAGCAGGAGAAGCTTGTTCAATTTGCACTCGCGTCTTGTTTTTTAAGATGTGCTGTAATTGGTTGGTTTTACATGCATGCGTGGCCTCCACCTTTAAGTCATAGCTGGGGAAGTGAACAGGAGTTTGCCTGCAGGGTATTTCCCACCAGGTTCTTTTTCTACATGCCCGGTTGAACAAGTTGCATTCCAACGGTCTTGTCTTCCTTGCAAAATGCACTGACGCTGACTTTAGCTTTCATTAGTGCAATGTTTTGGTTGGTACGTTTTAAAAGCTAATGTGCAAAAAAAAATCATTAAGGCTGCATATTCTTTATTTTCTGACACAAATTTCATTTAGATCGGTAAAGTCAAGTCAAATAAAATTTTGACGTAATGCCCGATTACATTATTGGATTTTTCAAGATACTGTCATGTGTGAGTAATTTTTTGAGGTTTATATGGTAAATTAGACCTGTTATAATCAATATATTTTAGCGTTAAATTGTTATATTGGTCTACTTGTATCTCTATTTATCTGATTGATTAAAGGACAGTTTGGCAATGCATAGAAAAGTGGTGTCCTCTGTTAAAATAAAATGGAAAAAACTCTTGAACACATTAGAATAATTACTTGACAAATGCATGCCACAGGGCCAAATTAATGCTTCCTTTAAAAAATTGTTTAAAGTTAATTAATTTTTGCTTAATGTCACAGGCAGGCAGCTGTGCTTAAATGCTAAAGCTCGCTTGAACATAAACAGCAATAAGTGTAGATTTGATGTTTTCCCCGTCCCTTGCTATCACAGCACTGGGCTGACAGAACTACATTCATTTATAAAGAATTATGATGATCTTGGCTACTTTGCATATGTTGTTTAGGTTGAAATAAGTTGTCAGTCCCTCTTGATGTACCTGCACCGGTTTCTATGTTGCTGTTAAGCTGGAATAAATGGTCAGAAGGCAGCAGAAGGTGGCTAGTTGGAAGCTACAATTAACTAATGAACAAGTTATAGATTCATGAAAAAAAAAAAAAGTTGTATTTACAATATGCTCAATGTGCTTAAAAATCTACAAAAGCAGGCATGCATTGCAATCTCATATGTTTTATTTTTGAGAAATTCATATGCTCATTTAGCTGTAGAGCTGTCTTACTGCTCATCTCACCCCTCTGCAGTATTCTCATTATCTAACCACAAAGCTAAATAATGCCTAAATTAAAGGGATATCAGATTTTGAAGCAAGGCAACTTGTGCCTCAGAAATCCTTTTCTTCTTCCTTTTTTGATGAAAAAGGTCATAATCAGAATTTTTTTTTCTTCTGCTAATGAACACCTGGACACGTCACAATGTGACAGAGAGCCATTTGCAGGAGAGATTCAAATAGGTATTATGAGTAGTTGGTATGCAAGTGATGTATACAGGCTGGGCTTCAATAAGGGATAATTATGGAATATCAAGTTTGACTGTGTCCAGATTGCGGCTGCTGCGGTAGGCTCAGTAATAAGACGAGTGCAATGGGGAATACATGCTACTGATTCCTCACTGTGTCATTTCTTAAGGGAGCTGTTTGACATTTCCCTAAATATTCTACTGTTACTTTCTTGCTGAGTGTGGAGTAAGAAAATCAATACTCTGACAACTGTTCAGCAAGTCGCCAGCAGATTCTGAATAAAATCTGCAAAGCCGCTCACTCATTCCATCGTGAGCAATATTTATTTTAGGATGCAGAACTTGTAGCACGTTTCCAAAATTACAACAGCTTTCTTTTGATAAACACGGGGGCTATTTGACCATAACGGCGCATGCAGTGGCCGCGGCATCTGCAAAAAAAAAAAAAAAAAAAAAGTTATCCCACTGGCTCACTGATACTCGATGTCTTTGAAATGGAGCCTGAGGTGCAGACAGCCAAGCTCCCACAGGTTCAGCAGATTGGTCCATGCTGCAGAAAGATCAGATGGCCATATGGTGGACCTGATGCTATAAAGCTCTCTCTTCGTCTCTGGTCTCGAACAGACAGCAAACTGTCTGGGTCTCTCTGAACAGTCGGTCATTATCTCGTCGTGGAGAGACATCAAAGGAAACCCGGAGACTCCATTAGACCTGAATATTCTCGCTACGCAAAACATAAAGCAAGTCAAATCAGAGGAGGTCAGCTTTGACCTCTGTTTCAGACGCACAAAAATGTGGACGGTTGAGGTTTAGAGAGAGATTTGTGAAGTAATACCAATACCCTGATCTGAACGAACACACGTGCTGTGCTGAACTCGTGAAAATGTTCAAAAGCGTCCTCTCAATTTCAACTCGTTTGACTTTATCTGGGTCTATTAAACTGTCAGAAGCGACTGAGAAATGACGTCCCTAAATAACGTGTTACGTTATTTAGGGACGATCTGAGCAAATGACTCCCAACTTCCTCTAAACAGGTCGACAAGAAAAGGAGGTGGAGTCGGCACTTTAGAAGTTAGCATTGCCACACAGATGCAGCTGAATGACAAAAAGCAGGGATCAAAAGAGACTGACAGAACATTTCAAAGGTCAAACACAGTGTGAGCGCAGGATCCAGGTTGGTGGAAAGGTTTGGAGAGGAGACGCCGAGCCTAGCATGACAGAACCATCAGTGGTATGCCCTTTATTAGACTCCCAACAGAGCAGTTTCTCTGATTAATATTTGACATTTGACATGTATTTAATATTTATTTTCTTTTCTTAGATACCTACATGTCAGCATTTCTTTTCTTTGTATTCTTTTAAAACACCTAGACAAAAATAAGTTTCTCGCAAAGGAACTAATTTCTCTTCAACATAAACTTTCAGATTTTATGCGATAAATCAACATAAACAAAATACTTGATTTTCAAACATTTTCACAAATTTGAAAAGCATTTTTACTCAGCTGTGTTCTTTTCCATTGGCCTTAAATAAAATCCACTTCAACCAGTGGTCTGAGGGGAATCCAATAACTCCAACAGGAAAACAAAAAACTCATGTTTGGAGTTGATCCACGATTTGTCAAGAGTATGACAAACTTGGGAGTTTGTCATACTTTTATTATATTGAGGTTTGTGGTTGTAATGTGACAGGATGTGAAAACCTTCTAAGGCTCATGAACACCTTTGCAAGAAACTATACCGGCTGTCTATTGCAAGCAATTGCACAAGAATAAGTTGAATAAGTCTTGATGGAGGAAATATTTTACTGTCTTGTGTAATAAGGTGATTTTCTTTTTTTCTAGAAGCAGTGGAGCCCCATTCTCAGTGATGTAACATTTTTTATAAACTGCAATTGCTAAATGTCGGCTATGTTCAACAGTTATTCTGTGTATTTTTTATTTTTTTAATTCTCATTTACCAGTAACACCATTAGTGGACCACTTTATTAGATTCCTGGTTAGTAATTGAAAATGAGAGATGGATAAATACTGGAAAACCTACATGCATCCAGATGGCCTTTTTGTATCTGTGGGCTATTTCAGTGGCTGCAGCTATAAACAAATTCGTGCCATCTGTTTAGTGTTGGATTGAAGTCCATCTGTCTGATCAAGTATCTCTTGACGATTGTCCCTGGTTTGCATGGAGGGGAAACATGGTGTCAGCAGTTAATTCCTAAATGCAGTGATTTGAAAAAGTAGCTTCCCAACTCCTTAAAGATTTCTTCTCTGTTCTTGTTGTTTTTTTTAGCTAACATTTAAATGTTTCAGATCGAGGTGTCTGGTAAAATGCAGTTTTATGTTTTCGTTCAGAGATTTTCTTTAGTCTCATTTAGTCTTTAAGGCAAAGGTTGGAAACATTTTTGGTAGAGCCTGGTGTTAAGTGATGATATTTGGGGAAACGTTTGGGGAAACTGAGTTTGTTAGTTATTTGTAATATTTGTACAAGTTTGCTGAATTTCAAAGAACACATTACAATAAACTAGAAACATTTCTGTACAACACGACTTCTGGTAAAAATCTATTAACAGAATAAAGCAACTACATATTTAGAATAGTCTAACTTATAGATGAGTCCATGTTAAAATCAGGAAGAACCATGTCATAGTGTTGAAACGTGTCTAATTCACATTTATAAACTTTTTTTGTGATTCAGTTTTAATGCTGCAAACACTTAAAATAATACCAATAAGTTTTTTAACAAGTGTGTAAAACTACACAAACACTGCCAACAGAATTAATGCGTCTCAAAAGCCCTTTGAAAAATCTAGTGATGTAAAAAGTAAAATTTTTATCATTAAAATGTAGTGAAATAAAAGTAATGTCTTCCAAAAAACCAAAAACCATACCTCAGTACAGTACTCGCGTAAATTTGCTTCATCACTGTCCACTGATGAGTCTTAATGATTAACCTCATATTTTAGAAATTCACTCGTTAATCCAACTCTGATTAGATTAGCTCTTCGTCGGTACAATTAGAAAGTCTCTTAAAAAACCTGTGGCCACATGAAGTACGCAAAGCAATCTCTAAAAGAAACACAACATGCACCAAGATAAAGAAATAATAATTAAAAAAAAAACTCAATAAGCCACAATGAGAGCCATTGTCCATTTATAAAAATATTTTTATATATGAAAAACATGAATCAGTCATGAACACCAGCCAATAAAAGCAGTCTGTTCTTGTCAAAGTCTGGTATGAAATCCAATTGAGATGCTGTGGCATGACTTTAACACAAATGCTTGAAGACATTTGTGCAAGGGTGAGATAACCGGTTAGTGGGACCTTTAAATGTGAATGCATTTGAATTCAAATTCTTCCAAGTGTGAATGCACACGACTTCTCCGATTCCAATTTCTCTTCTGAACATGAAGTTTCTATGACGACTCCAGCAAGTCCACAGTGCAGGCCGTGCCGTAATCTCCCGGTTTAAACCTCAGGCTCTCTTCTGTGCTCTTTCTCTGGTGCCGTTTTCCTAAATCTCCTGAGCCTGCCCCATGCAAAGCAGCCATTAGTAGATGTTTGCTAACAATACAAATTCTATCAACGTTTCCAGGCCTGGCATGGAGTGCCGCTAATGCTGATGTGGTTTTTGTGTTACTGGCCCAGTGTAGAAAGCTTTTGGACAGAGAACACGCAGTGTTGCTTTAATGAATGTTACCTGTGCTTTCAAAAATGAAATTATTTTTTTTCCACTATGACTATTTGTTGGAAATGACAATTGCATGTTTGCGTAAGGTGTGGGTGCTGAGCTGGGATGACATTTTTCTTTTTTTTTTACTTCCATTATTTTCAAAAATGAAACCTGTTTCCAAATGCAAACCTTCTAGATAAAAACTACTTTTTCAAGTAAGTTTGATTTGTGTTCAGAGCTTCTGCTGTATAGGTCTTTGGATCCAATTACGTTTAAAAAACAAAAATCCAGGTTGGTCTGGATGGCTTTTTTCCTCGTTTTAAAACAAAACCCTCATTGGAAAACTACATTTAAATTTATTTAGGCTATCTTCATCTCGTTAAAATTTTGTTCTTATTCGTATGCGAGATAAAAACATTAAATGGATATAATTTGTAAGGATATTACTTCACAGCACTATGAATTAACTCCATTATTATGCTCTAAAGCTCTTATTGAAGGATGTCCCTGTTATTATGCACTGCATTACAGGGGACATTACCTTATTTGACAATCATCTCTATGAAATATTGAGTTCAATATGTGGTATTTTACCATTTCCTCTCATTTAAGATCAAGAGAAACTGGAAAATATTTCTTTAGACTGTTTTCAAGGACACAAAATCAACAGGTATTGTTTTCAGTTTTGCTTTTATTCTCCATTTGAGACATAAGCAATACTATTGCCCTATTTGCTGAAGTGCTCTTCAAAACAGCCAAAAGTAAAAGGTAATTTTGCCATTTAGTTCTGAACACGTAGTTCTGCCTAAACTTTGATATCAATTTTAAAAAAAAGGAAACCCACGCCTCTCAAAGTTTCGACTCCAATATCGGTGGAAATCTGTGAACGCTGCAAGAAAGAATGAAAGCTGCAGATCTGAAAATTCTTAAAATCATGTTTTTCTGAAGCCTGCCGCACATCAGGAAATGTCACGGCGCTGCTAGGTTTGTTTTGACCAATCAAAGGGTAATTCTTTATGACTCAAATACATTTGCAGACTTTCAGTATTAAATTGCTTTCTATTCCCCCTTGGCACATGCATGTTAATCAAAACACACACACACACAGACACACACACAAACACACCTACCTAATGTTGCTAATTTAAGCTAATTCCAATTTTGGTTCCCCCAAGGAGTAAATGTGAAATGAAATGTTGGTGTTTAAGAGTTGTACTAAAATGCACGTGCATGATGTCCATTTTGAAAGTAAAACATAAGAGTAACAGTATTACATATGAAGTTGGTCCATATCCATTGTAAAAACATGAAACAAGCTGTTTTTTTCGAACTGTTTCCCGCTATTTGCTTTATTTTCTGTTCTGGATTCACAAATGACATTGTACTATATAAATGAAGGAGCAAACCTGCAATCCTATTTTAGTTAAGGTGCCATTTTTCCTCTATTCAGCCACTAGCACAGCAAATGCAGTAGTAATCAAAGGGAGGGCGAACAGGTTTTATCTGTACCCCTTGAAGCTAATCACACACGATTAATACCTCATTGAAATCTTGGTGGAAGAAAGAAAAGCTTTGTTCTTGCTTTGTGCATTTGCATATCTTTAATGTGAAAGATTATTCTCAAGACTTGTTGTCCTTTGGATAACTTGATATGCTTGCAAATGCTTAAATTGTATTTATGATAAAAAGTAAATCCCTTGGTTCTAAGTGTTTTCATTGGAACGTTGATGGCATTCTTCCTGCAAAAGAAGGTTCTTAACGGTCTGGAATTGAAACTTGGGATTTTGCTGCTTTGCAGTTTGGGTCTCTCTAGACCCAGGTTTTTTCCAGGTAACAAAAGCAGGTGTCTACCATTGGACTATGCACCATTTCATTCTTTTGCTCACTCACAGTCCAGTACAAGTCAAATAAACATCAATATTCAGGAGTTTCTACAATAATTTTGGTTCAATCAGGGCTCAGCATTTCTCTTAGAAATGGTTCAACTGTCCCAAAACAAAAACCAGAACCACAACAAACTGGCTGCTTACATCCATGAAATTACTAGTTTCCTGGTACAAAGAGGATTTTAATGAGCATTGATAGGTTTGTTTGATTTGGAAAAATCAATTTTACGAGTATAAAATTGTTCAAATGTACACACTTGTAGAAAGGTTTTCGGTTCTACAGTTTTTTGGAGCTTATATGTTAAACTAACCACATCCCTCTGATAGGACAGACATTGCTTGTGTTTTTAAACTTGACCTAAATGACTCTGATTCTCTTAAATTCCCTGCTGCTGCAGAGAATTATTGCTCTACTTCTACCAAAGCAGCATCCAGCATATCTTCCCTCCTTTAATTTTAATTTCTAGGATGAAACAACGTATTATTAGAAACATTTCTTAGAACCCGAGTCAATTCTCAGGTGAAAGGATCTCAGGAGCTGCTTACATTTTGTATCTAATAGTGTTTACATTGCCTGGTCTTGTCTACCGCTGAAAACACATCGAATTTAGCTCTACATGTTTTATACCAAAGAACATTACTCACCAGAAATAATTGCTTATTCTGACTATGTTCTGAAAAGCTCAGCTTTAATCGTGCCAAGAGCAGACGACACCAGCTTAACGAGAAGACTGAGGCAGTGGGTGATTCTTGACAGACCACTTTTCATCATGCAGAGTTAGGCAACTGAAAATCCTCTTGTAATATTTTAAGGTGCGCCTGTTTTAAGTTTCCTTGTGGCTGACTTTCCAGAAAAATATGCCATATGTACTTTTTCCTCCTCCGGTACAAGACATCATTAAACCCACCCTTCAAGCACGCCTTCATGAAGTCCTGCACACGTATGGTTAAAAAAAAAAAAAAAAAAAAACGTATAGTTTGCCAACACTTCCTCACTGACTCACACACACACGCAGACATGCTCAGTCTCATACATATGGCAGACTGGCTAACAAGACAGTTTGACATGTAGGAGCAGGTTTTGCTGACCAATGGGGGTTTCTTACTGCCTTTGGGAGAAACACAAATTTTATACTTTTTCTACCTTTTTTCACTGCTTTTCTGATGACGGATCAACGCAACCTCAGCTCTGACACAGCGGCACAGATAGAAATATAGTGCCTCATCACAACTATAGCTGTCTCTACTCCCGTCACTCGTTATCTGTTTTAATGCTTTATGATGCACAGTTAAGTGAATAGCAGTTTACTTGCTTTTCTATGAAGCTGACACTAAAGCAAACGTATTGGAAGCTTCTGCTGCACTAGGCCAACTATGTATTCAACTTTGAATGTTCAGTGACGATCAGGTGATTTATTTCAACGCGAAAATACTAAATGAAATGGCAAAAAGTAATTCATGCAGTAGAACGCTTCTGATCCCAGAGTACACTTTTTTCATGACCCTATGGGATACATAATGCACACAGAAGAGAAATCTAAATAAAAAATTAAAAAAAAGATTTTTAATTATTTTATCTTTTTCAACAACTTCAACCATTGATCTAGTTTCTAAGTTTACTTTCGATTGGAAGGTGTTAGGTTATGGAGAAGTTAAACCAGTCTTTTATATGCAATGCTTATCTTAAAGGAGCAGAAGACTGAATTAACACTGTCTGACAGTGGTTTGCTCCCATGCAACAAGTCAAAATTTATTTACATGAAACAAAGGAGGGGCCTTTGCTTGGACCATTCACAGCACGTTTTGTACCGTTGTGACTTTCTTTATGGGAGTTATTGCAATTATTTTTTGACGTTCTCTACAATTTTAAAGTCTGGCCCCGCCCCTTCAACATGTACGAAAATCAGATACAGAGCCTATAATCGTCCCAGACGGCACCAAAGTTGCAAGATGGCCGACTTCCTATTTGCTTTTGCAACATGAATGCTGGGAACTTTTGGAAAGGTCTGAGGCTGCTCCTCAAGTGCAACAAATTTCATGCCTCTGAAATAAAGTAAGCTAAATGTGGTTTTGAAAGT
This sequence comes from Poecilia latipinna, assembly GCF_001443285.1. Taxonomy (NCBI): domain Eukaryota; kingdom Metazoa; phylum Chordata; class Actinopteri; order Cyprinodontiformes; family Poeciliidae; genus Poecilia; species Poecilia latipinna. Next base: position 122,503 of record NW_015114324.1, on the reverse strand, counting down.
CGCCAGAGGGCGCTGTTACGCTACTGCCTAGTAAATTTCACTCATGGCTGACGCATGCAAAAGCTCTGAGTTACCACATGTGTATGTGCCTCCAAAAAGCCGATTAATTTGACAGAAGGATAGTAAATACCACACATAAAATTGATTTTTGCATCACCTTCCCATGTTGAGGCCAAAAAAAAAAATGCCTGTGTAACATACCTTAGTTAGTTTAATATAAAGTAAGTGAACATTTTTCAGAAACATTTGCTCATTTTGGATTCCCACTGACTGATCAGAAGAAAAAGCACAGGTTCTATGTATTTGTTCCTTCCACACCAGTTATTGTAATTCTTCTCCAGACAGCCTAACTGAAAAATCTTTGTTTGTTTTGCAAATTGGCTTTGAGCCGGCAAACCGTATGCATTTCAGCAAGTGTCTGGTCAATAGTGGACATTTGTAGTGAGCAATTGTCTCCCTGCCTTTCTGTTAGTGAAGAAAATGCTGAGCCAAGAGCTACATAATGCGACTCGGGATTGCTTCCCCAATATACAGTTGATTGAGCCACTTATAAGTGTGTGTGTGCGTGTGTGTGTGTGTGTGTGTGTGTGTGTGTGTGTGTGTGTGGCTCATTTTGATCTAGGAGCGCTCAAAAATTCAATGCTTTTTGACTGAATCGTTTAGGTAAAAATGTTGCGGTTTTAAGCGGTAGTGTTAAGTTTTAAAAATGTTGCACACTTATGTAAGTAAGAAAGATGAAAGCTGATTATTCTCTGCAAGTAGTTCATTAAAACAATGGCGACTTGGTCAAAAACGGTCAGACGAGGGCTTAGCGTAGCAGAGAAAAGGCAATCAATTCAGCCAAAGGTTGTTTTATCTTGTTGTCAACAAGATCACAACAGCTGGATCGTTAATATGACGACATGACCCATTTCCTGTCCCTAATTAGATAATTATTGGCGCGTTATAGATTAAGATTGTCCGGATGCTGTTCTGAATAATACACAGAGAATTATACCCTGTGAGTTTGTGTGCGCCCCACATGAGCTGCTTATGCTACAGCCAGACATGATATCAGCTAAATGACCTCGCTATCGTTCCTGCCGTCTCACAGTATAGTCAGCTGCACTGTGAGATAACACTCTTCCACAGCAGTACAGTCTGACCTGGTTACCGTGTCTTGACCCGTACAGTGTCCCAGATAAAAATATTTGCACTCGCTACAATCATCCCGAATCTCCCCGCCCCCAAATGACGATTTTTCTACTTCAAAATCAGCTTTGCAGCTTGTGTTTTCTCCCTGTTGCATCTTAAATGAACTGGTGTGTGTGTGTGTGTGCGTGTTTAGTGGCTCTTAAACCTCTGAGTCTAGTTAACGTCACCCAAACTCTTAAGCTGAGTTTCAGGTGCAGGATTCTTTCAGGAGTTAAAGGTGTTTTTTTAAAGGTTACATTTTCTGTAAGGTAATCAAATCAAGAAAGTAGAAGAAAAAAAAAAACAAAGTTGATAGCATTGGCAGTTTTTAATTTGTTGCAATAGCGGAGATGCATGAAAAAGGGAAGTGCACATGCAGTTTATAATTATAATAGGTTGCTCCGTTGCTTATATGTATCAAATGCTTTTGGTGAGAATTCACAGATTATTAATCTGTCCTAGAATTTCAATGATTTTCTGCATTTTTGGCCTCTGAGGCTGGAGATGCTCAGTAGTTTGCTGATGGGTGTTTTACTGGGTTTGCCTTGAAATACTCTGATATAATCCAACATCCTCAGTGGAAATATTTAATAAAATGAATTCCACTTTAGGGATGGAGAGAATAACTCCTCTCAAAGTTTTCTTTAAGACATTTTACCAAGCAAAGTTAAAATATTTTATGATTATGTTCCGAGACTGATTAAAGCAATCAAAACTACAAGATTTGTTGATCATTCATGCTTAAGTGGAGCACACAATTTGCAATGTTTCTGTTCTTATGAGATGCCGCTCATACGCTGATATGATAAAAACTTTTTGGATTCTGCTGTTAAATCTAATTTTGTTCCAGAGAATAACAACCGTGAAACCCAGAAATTGTCTTTATAGAGCTGATTGTAATCATCATCAGAGCTTTTGTTTCCCTTTTTCCCTCCCATGTACTGCTGGGAGTTTGTATTGGGCCGGTTAATTTAAAATCCACGTCTACCTATGCATTCCCTCGTAGTTTGGAGTGGCAGTTTATGGGTTTTAAACCACTGATGCACAACCAATCTGAGATGCTTCTATGGTCTGATTGCTTTGGTCCGATGTCGCGGTTGTGTCCCTACAACATAAGAGCACTCCTGCAGGAACAATAGCTAATTAGCGGAGAACATAATTTGTGTAAATTGTCTGGTTTTTCACATCTTGATATGTAAATACACAGAGAAAAAAAAACAGGGATTCGTTCTGTAGAAAACTATTCAAGAACAAGGAGTCAAAATGTGACTTATGTGACAAATCATTTGCCCATCTTCCTCAAATATGGTGGAATATAAAGATAGTTGTGGTTTAGATAGACGAATAAAAGATTCCTCTGGAATGCAGAGTCATCTTTTGCAAAATAACATTTCCCATCAGTGCCCTTAAAACATTAAACCCCTGGACAAATGTGATGAAACCAACGTGTATGTTGTAGAAACCTCAGTAAAGAAGCGAAATTAAGATGTTTTTACTGAAAGCCATAAACGCCACTGTTTACCCTCTGTAACATTGCCTCAGGATATACAGATGACTATATTGACATATATTTCCCAACTTATAAAAAAATCAATCTAGCTTCCTGAAAATATTTTTCCTTTCCTATAGTCAGCTGCTTCCTTTCCACCTGCTCTTTCTCTTGCCTGATCATCCTTTGCCTGCGTCCTTCGTTTTCCACACACATATTGGTTTTCTTTCACTTTATTCCATTGGTCAATCCTTTCTTATCCCTTCCTTCTATTCATTTTCTTTTCAAATTCTTTCTTTTTGTTTCTGCCTGTTATTTCCCAAAAGAAAATACCAATACTGACAAATCTCAACTGTTTAGAGCAAAGAGTTATCACTGAAAATACACTTCTCATTATAGCATTACAAGCCAAGTTTCCTGACAACAGCTAGATGCAGCGTTGTAGTTCATCACTAAGCTGTCGCAGCTACAGGCAGATGTGCAAAACTTATTAAAATCACAACCTCAAATCATTATTTCCTCTACCATTTTGCCTTTGACTATTGTATATTTTAGTTTGTGTCGATTTTAGTGGTAATTGCTGAACTTTATGCAGTGCTTTAAAAGAAAATTCAGTTTGTTCTTCTAATTTTGCCACTTTGTTGAACTTAAATATTTCAGGACACGAAAATACATTTTTAATATCAGAGGAAGTTGAATTAATAAAATGGGACTTTTTCAAACAATTTCAATTAAAAGCAGCAAAAAGCTGTAAAACCTAACAGCTGCCTGTAGGTTGCCTCCGAAAACTGCCATTGGCATTAATAATAACTGGCTGTGAGTTTTTCAAATCACTGAGAAATTTAACACTGACTTTAGTTTGCTAAATGTATCGGTTTCCATGCACGGAGCGCCTGTTGAAGGTCAAGCTGTAGCTTCTCAGATTGATTCATTTCCAGACTTTTGGCTGCTCCAAAATATTTTTTCTTTTGTTGATCCATTTAGCGGTGGACGTGCTCGTGTGTCTTGGAATATTTTTCAGCTGCATAACCTAGAAGTTCTTTCAGGATTTTCTGCCAGAGGGCAGAATTCATGGTTTTAATAAATTATGAAAAATTGTCTATATCCCAAAGCAGCTCTAGATCATTAAGCTACCATCACTACGGTTTGTTCGACTTTGGCGTGATGTCCTTTTTCCCAAACGCAGTTGGTTTCTCATCAGATGTAATGGAAACCTTTGAGAAAACTCAACTGAGCCGAGTCAGACTTCAGTGCTTTAGATTTCGTCCTGGTGTTTTTTCGACTTCCTGGTCAGGTGGGAAGGTTTCCCAATACTCCACGTTTTCTCCACTTGTGAATAACGACTCGCAGTGCAGTTAACTGGACTCGCAAAGCTTAGAAAATGTCTTTGAAGCTCTTTTTCATCTGATGGTGTCAAAAACCTCTCATTTTATTCTTCCAGTTTCATTTTAATAGATCAGGTCATAATGTGTTCCTATTATTAATTCACATCAGACAGATCCCGTTTAAATGATTTCTTGATTCGGCGGGTCTGGCAGCAATTAGCTCTGGAATTGTGATGGTGAAACGGAATTAAAAATGTGGACAATCACAGTTAATTGTCTGTTTAACAAAGAGTGCAATTATATTTTCGCACAGAGGCAGTTTCATTTGAGTTGTTTTCCCCTTAAATAAATAAGTCATTTGGAAATTGGATGTTGCCATTACTTAGGGTTTTTTTTTGTAGCATATGAAAGGATGTTTAATCTGAAGCAAATTTGCCAAATAGCACAAAAAAGAAGAAATACAAAAGGAGAGAAATACCCGTTTCACTGCATTCTTTCATCCGTTTTGCGTTTTCCTCAGCTTCAGCGCTGACCTTTCTGTTCCTTACCTTTCCACATCTAAGGAAAGGAGCTGCCCTATTTTTCCTGGGAATTAAATTAAACTAATCCTTTTCAATTTTTCCTGACTAACTTGGTTGACAGAGTAGTGATGCATTTCTTGGAATTGCAACTGTCAGGCTCGTCGGATAGCTGAGCTTGGCTCTTTTCACTGAAAACTGTCAACCTTTGGGGTAAATCCACTAATGCGCCCACACACAAGCATGGTGTGTGGACACATACGTTAGACCATCTCATTTTTCCTTGTTTTTCTGTAAAGAGTGTTTTAAGTTATATGTAGCAGAGTTATAGCAGAGCTGTGTCATTTTGTTGCAAGTCCACCGCTAAACAGCTTTAAAAAATTACAAAAGGATTTTGCGGAAACGTGGCCAACTTGACTGCGACAAAGATGCTCTGGGAGGACAATACTACTCATACTGTTCAGTATCAGAAACTGTCCAATGTGACCATAACCAAAACTTTCTCTCAGGAAGAGTCGGCCAAAATTCCTCCACAGCAATTAGAGACTCACTGTAAATGTTTTATAGGATCTGTGGCTGCCAACTGAAACATTTATGTGTGAAAAGCAAAATCAGAATCGTTTTTCAGCTGTGTATATGCGTGTTGTTAACTTGCTGCATGTTGCTGTATTTTAGTGGTTCTCATTTGGTTCCAAACATGCAGAAATTAAACGCATTTTGTTAAACGTCAAATCCTGTTGAGAGCTTTTCCGCACACATTTATCAGGCACTTTATTAGGCACACCCTACTTAACACCCAGTTTTGGCTCAGGAACAGCCTTAATTCTTAATGGTATCAACTCAGCAAGATATTAAACATTTAGCATCTTTGGTCCTTGTTGACATGATGGCATCACCTAGTTACAGCAGCAGGAGATGTCAACTGTACCTTAATGAAGGGAGTCTACAGTTCCAACAAAAGCCAAAGCTGCTCTCTTGAGATTAAAATCAAATGACTGTGGAAGTTGTTGGGGTACAATGGAGTTATGGTTGCAGAGGGGTAAACATAGTGAGCCGCAGTTCTCATGTGGTCTCTGGTACACAAGGAAAGAATGAAAGACAAAGTTTAGAAAGACGGGACTCAACAAAAGCAGGAATTCTAAAAATGCAAAAAGCAGCGAAGTCTGCCAACACAAATCTTGATCTTATTTTCTTGCTTCGTATCTCTACAGGGAAAAAATGTACAAAATTTAAACTCCACACTTTTTCAGAATGTGCAGAAATCCTGTCACACTCTTCCGTCTCCTGATTCTCGGTTTAAGCATATTGTTTTCACCACTTCTAGATGGCCAGGGATGCGATTTGATGATTCCCTAATTGTGTTAAGAAGCAATTAAAGCGGATTAATCCCGGACCCTCTTTCTCTTTGCCATGTTGATGATAAGTATAGGATGCGGTAGGCTGCGTACGTCTCTATCTCTCTGGCATTTTGTCTGGTTACATAAATTAATTTATGGTTCATGACATTCCCCGTGAGCTGCCGGTCTGGATATGACTAATTGCACTGTATATAGGTGGCAAATATAACATAAAATATAGCCATGCAAAACATCTATTTCAACAGACAAGTATACAGAATAAACTAGATGATGAGCTACCTAGCCTGTAATAAAGGCAATTTTCTAATCACCCTCCTGCATTGCAAAGCAAACCAATCATTTGGCTGCAAATCTTCTTGTCATTTGGTGGTCGGTCAGGCTTCCAGTAAACAACTGAGGCAGTCAGCAAAGTTACCCAGATAATTTTTGCCTGCCAGGCTTTCCCTCTACTGTCCCTTAAGCCAGTATAATTAGCTTTTCCAAAGCAAACAAGCTTTCCCACCAGCATGCTCAATCCAACGAATGTGAGAAGCATGATGGATTTGAGGGCGATATGAAAAATTAAGGGAAATGACAGAAGCCGATAAGACAAAGAAATTAACAGGGTCACGGACACATACTATTTAATTAACATATATTGTTTGGCAGCAGTGTCTGGGAGCTCTGCTGACCATTGTTTCACGGGGCCAAGTGGTGCCAAAAGCATCATAACAGACTTCATTTTGTGCACCTGCCAACTGTAATCTGCACACAAAACACACCACACATGGAAGGGCGCAGCAGGACAAAAGCACATACATGTGTATGCAGTCAAAAACCCCTTTGTTGTATTAATATGCTGCCGCCTGATAAGATATTAAACCTTTTAATTGGTTAGTTGAATACCCATTGTTGCAGCAAAATGACACGAGAGAGCTTCGGTTATGGGGTAATTCTCATGATGAATTATGCCATAACGTGCGTGCGTCTGTGTGTAATGAAAGAATGACACGGAATAAATTATGAAAATGATTTAATAGAACAGTGTTGCAATATGGCCAAGGGATCTAGCGTAGAAGTGGGTTCAAACGAGATGGTGTAAACTGAAAGAAAAAAAGAAAGAAATATGTACAAATTAAATGTGAAGGTCCAGCGAATTTGCAATTATCTTTAAACAACCTCATTGAAAATTCTCCCACATTGACTGGAATTTTTCTTAATACAGTTGCCTCTCATTCCAAGTCAGTCTTAATCCAGTATTCTTTATTTAAATATTTTAAGCAGAACTTAAGCTATGTGAAACCATTATAGTTCAGTTAACAATGCAAAGTATTTGCATTTTCCTATGTGGCTGTTGCTGTCAATGCCATAAAATACATGGTTTTCATATTATCTTCAGCTGTTAGGATTTATACGGAGGATGGAGCCTGCCAAAAATAGCAGCGAATATGGGAAAAAAGAAATGGCTTTATAAAATCAATAATTCGCCAAACATTGCATACAAAAAATAAAAACAAGATCTATCTCGTCTTACTTGATCATACACTGTGACATTATTAATATTTATCAGTTTCGACAGTATTAATTAAAAATTATTCAGAGTGCTAAATTGTAGTGGTCTTGTACAATTTTAAATCTTACTTTATGGGAAAGTAAGATTTATTAGTCCATCCAACGCAGGGTTCTATTGGATACCTTAGTTTATTTGTATAGTAATAAAATAAAAACATAAAATAAGTTTTCTTGAGAAGGAGGAAAAGGAGCAGAAGGAAAAGAAAGTAAATATGTACCAGTGAGTTCTATCAAATTAACATTACGGAATGGAATTACTGTTGAAATTTATGAATTTGTCATTAAAAACTACTTTTATTGCAGTAGTCGTGTTTTTGTGCATCAATTTTGCATAAGTTATAAAAGTATTTTCATTACAAACCAGAGCAAGTGTCTGTAGGAAAAATTTAATTCACACAAAAAGGCCTTTCACCAGTTATATTTGGAAGAGTAGATTGAAAACATTAAGCAAGTTTAGGCTGCAACGCATTGACCAGTGACCAGCCCCTAAAACCCTTTTGGTGTGGTCGTTTTAAACGCGTCAAAAATTAGCGGGATGCTAAAGTTTGGCGATAGTACAACATCGGACACCTACCCCCCCAAAATTTGGTCAAAGAAAAGATTTGATTTTCTAAAAATCTTAGTGCGAAATTATGCTACTGGTCATCTCAGACCATTACATATCTTTATTACAGATTCCAAAAATTGTAGAGAACACAACAGTAAAAAAAAAAAAATGGTTACAGTAAACACCACTCTAAAATTAAAGTAAAATGTCATTTTTCAGCTCATTAGTAACTGCTACCTTTTCCTCAACAGTGAAGATTGTTAAGGAACACAGAGGTCAAAAGATGCACGTCTGTTTTGGTTTTTAAGAGTGAAGATTCTTGTATTCACACACAGCAGCTAATTAAAATGGATCGGTCGAGTGCTTTTAAGCGTGGAGCCAAACTAGTTGAATCTAAGCACTTCATTAGAATATCATTATCATGCACTTGACCTCAAAGTTGACAAAGAGAGAAAAAAAATATTATGCAAGTTTAAGCTTATCAGTACCTTGTGAGACTATAAGACAAAAGAGCAACTTGTAAGGGAAGACTGTATCGCTGCAGGGTTTTTCTTTGTTTTAATCTAACTTGGTATATTTGTGTACACAACGTGATGGTGTGTCATTTGAATTTAAGAGCAAAGGTTCAGAAATATTACAGAGCTGGAAATCTGTTCTGCATGTCTAAGTTCTGTTATATATGTTGGCTGTTTGTATTTTTTCCTGCTGAGTCAACCTTTTCTCAGCTGGCCTCTGCTCGGTGGCAGACTAACCCTACCAATGCAGACCTGTCAATCAATGTTCCCAACACAACACAGATGCTCAACATGAATTCATAAATGAAAAATAAACACATTTCCATACATGGCAGAGCAACATTCACTTTCGGAGCCAACCAACTAAACGGCAAAAAGCCTGTGAGGGGTGATTATGAAACAGGAGATATGTGGCTGCTTCTACTTTGCATATACTCAGAAGTAACTGACTGCAAAAAAAAAAAAGTTTGATCTCATGTAAAACTGTTGAAGCAGAAGCTCGCAAATAAACCGGTACGACATTTCAACTTGCAAACCATTAATCAGATGTTAAAGTTCAAGAAAAAAATATTATTTATATAGACTATACACCTCCAGGTTTCTTTAGGGACTAACCAGAGTTGAAGCAATGACATTTGTAGATGCCACAACCAAGAGATGGTGTCCATTTCCTAAAGGTTTGGCAGAAAGGCCTTATTCTAGCAAGATTACTGTTACAAAGCTGCACTCTCAGAAGACTTTGCAAGGAGAAGACAGTGAAAACCTCTCTTGACCTCATGCCTGACTTGAATCTAACAGGCCACATTTGGAGTTGTTTTTTTTTTTCAAAGGGGGAAGCTGGAAGAAAAGTCTGGTAAAGAAAGTGAAAGAAATGTCAAAAGGCAAAACATTATTACAGAGAAACAACAATGTCCTTTATGTCAGGAGGCATGTCAACTGAAATTCAAAGTAAACACAAACCTAAAACAGAAGTTCAAGAAGAGCTGAAAGACTCAAATCTTCTTTTCTGGTTTGTTCAGGCGACATGGTGACATAGTTGTTGTTTCTTGATTTTACCTTATACTTAATCTCAAAGTAAAGTATTTTACAGATCATATTTTTTACTCATAAAAGTAATTGCTTTACAGGCTCTTACAAATGTTGCAATCCCCTATTTAATCCATAAGGAGTGCAACAAAGAACCGACTGAGCCTTATGGAAAGGCTGGGGAAAGTCTGCGAGAAAACGGGTTTTCCACCTGCTGCCTTACGAAGAGGGAAAGGTATAACCAATGAATAAATATGCATGGACTCCCAGCTGTTGCACCTTAGAGAGCAGCCTGGATGGGGCTGATTTGCATCAAATGAAAATAGAAGTCCATGAACAAAAGTAAAAGATGACTATTTGACACCAGACGAATAAAGGTAGGAAGATCTTGGGTACGGCACAGTTTCCTGCCTGTAGATTGAAAAAGAGATTCATTTTGTCCCGTGCGAACTGACAAAGCATGTGGCATGCTAATATTGTGCGCCCTTTAAAATAAAACCTCTCTACTTGTTTCTTGCGTAGGGCTCTTTTCTGAATTGCATAAAAGATCTTGATCCACTTTGTGACAGGCTGAACTATAACTAATTGCAATAATTATGACGAAGGTCAGATTTTGACATTGACATAGCCACTTGTCACTCAGATGGTTTAGTAGAATGAATTTAAAAATCCAGTTTAAAAGCCCTTTCTGCCATTCTTTTTACAGAATATTTCAAGCATCTCTTAAAAAAAAAAACCCATGATTTATAAAAAAGATAATGGAAGAGGTCTGAACAGTTGAATAACTAAAAGTTTACAAAACAAGAACAAGTATAAAAAAATTTTATGATCCTCAATCATAGCTATTAAACATTTATAATGTTTTGGTACTGTATTTCATTAAATTCCTTGTGCCCTTTGTAAACGGTAAATAACACTTTATAACAAACATTTGGCAACAAAATGCTGCACCGCAAGGATAATAGTAACACAAGGGTAGTAAAAAAGGAAAAAAAAGGAAAGGAAAAAGACATAAAAGTAAAATAATCCATGAGTAAAAAGCTCTATTCTTTACAATAACCAACAGGTTAGGTTGGTTCTTTGCGGCCCAGACGACTCCAGACTATAAACAGATCTTATAAAGACTTTCCCACAGTTTTGAGGCAACTGAGGAGACGTTTGTTTAAAACATCCCGTTTCATGTTGACTGAAAGGACAGAGGGTCTTTAAGGCCTGATAAAAGACAAATGCAGTGTTGGGTAAAAGTAAATTCCAGGGTTTCCCCCAGGGTACTACAAGCCTGGCAGGCCTCCAGGCTTTATTTGTGCCCCCACCAGGCTTAGCATTGCTTATTTATTTAAGTCTTTTTAAAATCTTTGCATTTTTTAAGACTTTATATTTGGTGGTCAGGTGTTAACCTTCCAATCTTTCCAACATGATTATCAAGTGACATTTTCAAATTTCCTGCCAACTTTAAACATTTTTTAACTGGATGACTGACTGCCCTGGCACCCAACCACCAGGCTTAGCGAGTTTTCTCGGGGAAACCTTGAATTCTGACGGTGTTTCCCAAGCAATTTATTTATCATCTGCTTCACTTCTCTGCAAGCATCCCCTAAAACATTCTCACTTTCTCACAGAGAAACAATAATTCCACAAACAAAAACGACAGATGGGAAAGCAGAATTATTTATTTGGTTAGACTTTTTAAACCGATTTAAATTTTTACTCCTTTTTTGAACACTCTGAACCATTCTCTGTCAACCATTCTTTGGCTTTACTCTTTATCGGCCGTGTCTATTTTCAACATTACACAGCTGTATGATTGTATGAATCCAGGCTGTCCGGATAACATTCTTTCGGGTCACCTGTATTCAGCTGATGAAGCAGAGTTTTCTGTAATTGCTTAAGTCGTGTGAAAGATGCAGCGGGCTTCTTAAATCACTGCAGTCTGTTTTTTGTTTTTTTGTTGTTTTTTTTGTTTGTGCTTGGGGGGGGGGGAACTGAGTTCCCATTGATGCAAACCAAACTTTATCCATTTGGTTGGGGGAGTCACATTGAAGTTCCATATTCTGGTTGCTTTATCTGTCTCACACACACTCCTTATATTTTTAATCATCTTTATATTGGCACTTTTGAAAGAAAAATGTTCTACAAATGCCTAAGGTGAATTTATGGATAACTTCAAAGTAATATCTTAAAGTTTAAAGAAACTCTTGACATCAAACACAGCTGTAGACATTTAACTTCAGGAGATCATATTTGTTGTTTATCAAGCGTAGATCATTTGCATATTAAACCCTCCATCCTCCTTGCTTTTCTTCGCAGTCTGTCATGTCACATCAAATCACACCGCGAACGGCAAACAAGTCAGCATTTCATTCACTTAATGAGAGATGCTGGTGGCCCACTTCCATGTTAATAAAAATCCTATGCTAATTAATGTTTTAAGCCAGTTGATTAAAAGTAAGTGTGCTAATAAGTGTTTATTTACAGCGCCGGAGTTGAGACTAAACAACATGCGCACAGGTCAAAGCTGTTCCACCCTCATTAGACAAAGATCTATCAAACTTTAGCCATGCTGGTCCATCACAGGTTGACTCACAGAGCAAATGCTTCTTCATCACTGTAAATTAGGTGGACTGAAGCCTATTTGTTCTTCTGTTTCATTAAAAGATGAAGCAAATAATGAACATTTGCTTAGGGATAGCCATTATGTTAAATTATGTCTTAATGAACCGTTGCCTTTTGTTGGCCACACTGTCTTTCTGCAGCTTGTGATGTAAATGTAAATCCAGGATGTTATTTATCGTTTCATTCTCCATTGCAAAATAGCTTCAGCTCATGGAGCTGGATGTAGAATGGAAGCAAACTGTAATGCTTCGGTCTTCACACAAATAATTTCTTGGATTCTTACTTTTGAGCTGCAGCGCATGAATGCGAGTTTCAAAGCCGTAACTTACATATACTGTTCACAAAGATGTTTTTTTTTTTATTAAAATGAAAATAAAAAACAAAAAAAACACCCAAGTTATACCTTAACATCTTAACCTCAGTTTCATTTTATCTGTTGTGGCTTTTTGCTGCCATGCCATTCTGTCTGGAGTGATCTGGCGTTCTTTTTACCCTTCCAGGCCACCGTACATGTCTGTAAAATCGTTTCACCAACTTGATACAGAGTGTTGACAAGGGTTTTTACTGCTCTGTGCCTGATCTGCACCTTTCTCATCAAAACGTCAAACATCTGACACTGAACCTGTGATGAATGAAACCCCTTCCTGCATGTGAAAATAATTTGCAAGGAAGAAACATGCTTAATATTTTAAAATACATCTCTAATGTGAATTAACTGGTCAGAATCTTACAAAACCATGACATCCCCTAGATTTTCTCAAAATGTATCAAGGAAAAGTGAGTGTAGTTTATATAAAACTCAAGAAAAATATCATTCTGGCTTGACCTGCAAGAGGAAAGAAGTTTCTTTGATAAACTTCCTCAGTTAATCATCTATAGCTGCAGTCTTGCAGGTTCATGCTGTGCTAACTCCAGTAACTTCCCAACTATGTATCATAGATTCTCTGAAAGGAAACTCAGGGGTTATCATCTCAACTCTCCAAACTCTACCACCATTTTGGATAGGAATGTTAAATATAATATTGCTATGAGTGAAAAGTATGAGAAGGTAGCTTGTTACAGAACCTTTGCCTGGAGTAGAGTGACAGAAACAAATGTGCTCATATCTCAGTCAATTTTTCTTTTTTTTTCTTTTTTTTTTATCTCAACAGAACTGTCCAAATTCTGGCTTCTGCAAGAAATATTGGCATATAAGGCAAGATTGATCAGAAATTCAAACATCTTTCTAGGAATGGTGAATACACCACACCCAAACACGGTGTTGCCCCTCGGAAGACGGTTATTTTCTGTGTTGGTGAGGTGTTAAAAACTGACACCAAAATAAATGTAAAGGTGAAAGAAGCTCTTTTAAGGGAAACAACTTCTACAGAGACATTTCAATTGTTGACTCAGGCTGCTACTACAAGGGGAAAAAAACGATTTTGGTTGATAACAAGGCTCAACGCTTTGAAGCACCTCATCCTTTTGAGCTGTCATAGAACATGCTTGTTTTGTTAATGCTGAGTTAAAGGTACATTAAGACTTTTCCATTTATATTTACTTGTACTAAATGCACTAATTGTGCTAATGGTTGACATAATGTCAGTTTTTCTTTTAAAACAAATTGTAAAACATTGTTTTACTGTAACTGCTTTTGCATACACACAGTGTAACATCACCTCTACTCTTATCAAAGACTGCCCTGAGGTGAAAGGCTATAGTTTTCTGATAACTCTAGAGGCCGGCAGTAGTGGCAGTTTTTATACTAGATATAATATAATTTATTGTTGCCATAAGTAAATGAAGATCAGGCTACAGTTTACCAAATTAGGGTAAGATAGGGGTTTTTAACACATACTTCTCTATACAAGGAAGCTTACTGACATGATAGGCATATTATTAAAATATATATATATATTTTCCCCCCCTGAAAACCAACACCTTATATAGGGTGAAAAGTCTTCAGAGAACAATTCTCAATGCAGCAACGAGGGGGAAAAAACACTCCACAAATGTTCAGTTCAAGTCTTTGCATTATTTATTTGCTGAAAGCAAAACAAACATTAACATATCAAATATTAACATAAATTCTCATGAGACACTCATACCACACTAGAACTAAAAAGGGCAATTTAACGCCACATTTGAAACTCGAGTTAAAGGAATGAACCGGAGGAGGTGCAGTGTGCTCCGATGGAACAGATGGTATACGTAAACCAGCTAAATTTATGAAAAATCACCTGCTTTTTAAAAATTGAATAATTGTTTAAATATTTAAAAATATATTGAAACTGTATTAAACTTTTTGCAGGAGCGGTTCCTTTTTTCTGGCGCTGTCTTTCATATGCAGGTTAAATTAGACATGATCTAGTTTCAAACTGAACCATAAAACCTTTCCGTCACTTTTGTGTCGTCTCCAGATTTGTGGTTGTAGGTCACATCATCTTGACTTCTTTTATGTCCCGATATCATCACTAATTAAGCAGGACACAATTCAAAACAAGCTGTTCTGGGATGGTAGTAATGAAACGCATTCTTTTTATGATTTTTTTTTTTTTTTTTTTTTGGCTCCACGGGGATTACTTTCTTTGTCCGCAGGTCTTTTGTTTCCCCCAGAAATAATCAGCCGACATGCGCACAAAAAAGGAAAAGATGACCTTTTGTTACCATATTATTCAAAATAGATAACGATTCCTTTCATGCTTGTGGGGAAATTCGGCCTGTTTACCTTTGGTCCGATGCCTTTTTGCATTTGAGCATCTTATTGATCCAAACCTGAGCTGATTTGTGCCCGATGATAAAAGAATTCAGAAAATCCCTCCGGATTGCAAGTGTTGAGAAGGCCACATGTTTTTCATTCTTCTAAGCTCTTAAGCCCATATTCGTCTTTGTAAATAATATAAATGAAACCTAAAGGAGCCAAATCTTTCTTTATTCAACTTTATTTTGTAGGTTTACAATGACAAATTCTGGTAGCGTAGTCAGTGGAGAAAATGTTTCCATTTTATTTTAGTTATGCCAAAGATTCATATCACCGATATCTCACTTGGTGTCACCATTTGTGAATAGCGTTAATAGCTCTGACACACTGTTGCTTATCTTCATTTCAGTGACACAAGAAGCACTGATGCTATAGAATAATAATGTCCCACTAGTCACATATTTGACAATACAGGATAGTGCAGATTTTTCTAAAATACAGATGGATATGTACTGTAGATCACACGCCATGTATATGAAGCTCAGAATTGCAGGAATAAAGCTATGTTGTCTGAATGGAAGATCCGTACTTCAGCTAACGGTTATGTGACCTTCTGCACATAATCTCTGTTTTTGACATTTCCAAAATGGTCAGTTGATCGTTAAACATGGCAAATGAGAATAAAAAATGATGTAATATGACAGTGAAGGTACCTTTTCTACACCATTAATCCTAATACACATGCACTATTCAGAAAAGGAACAATCATACTTTAAAGACATGACTGGATGTCATGTTTTACAAAATTCCCTTCATTTGCTTTATTGGCCCCACAAGCTGAACTTAAATTTCCAGTTTCCCATATGGAGAGGTTAAACATCTTCTGAGCAAACGTTTTATGGAGGAAATGTGTCGTTTCTAGAAAATAAATGCTTTTTTTTATTTTATTTTTTTTTTAATGCGACTCAAAGACTCAAAGACTCAAAATATTGTTGGCAAGCATTATAAATTTGATCGTATGTCATTATCAGCTTTCATTGCAGCTATGGTCAGCTACATTTTTTTTTTCATAATATCTGAATTTCCCCCACAGAAAAAAAAGATAAAGATAAAAATAAAGTTGTAGGTTGTGCAGCATCTTTTAATCAGCTTGTGAAATAATATCCAATATTTGAACCTTTAAACCCAGCCTTTTTCTTTCTCTTACTTTCTTCAGTACTTTTTTCTTTTTAAAGCATTTTGAAAATAGAAAAACTTTCAAGCATCAATAAGAAATCGACAATATGTCTAAAATACATTTATTTTTCACATTAATAAAGTAACCATGAAGAAAGTGAAGGCAGAGCCTGCTTTGAATGTCAGACAAAGCTTGTTTGACCACACTGGGAGAGAGAAATTGGGGAAAGTGGGAGGGCTGGTGCTTGACACCAGCTTGAACCCTTTCAGGGGAGTGATTGCTACAGGCCTTTTCTGTTCTTTTCTTTTTAATGCAAAGATAAAAGATTTGAAACCAAGCTAGAGCCAGGCACTAAATGGAATAAAAGGGCGACATTTTCAGAGGGCAGAGAGGAGTAGAGATACAGCTGATTAAGACATGATAAGCCTTAATCTTCTTTTAATCAGTTTCCTTTCACTCATTTCCAAGTCCACAATGTGGACTGTGGGAGACTCTCTTAATTCAGCAAATATACCTTGAGAGTAAGAAGTGTTGCAAAGTAATTCTAGTTGCCAGTAAGAGCAGCCCTAAAAATGAGGCTCTCTGTCTGTCTAGACATAATATTCATTTTAATAGAAATATTCAAGTCAGGATTTCTAGTTCAAATTAATTTTCTCTCAAACTGACCTAATTAATATCATTTTGGTCTCAAAAATGTATCACGTATTTATGAAATGAACTTAAAAATACACATTTTGTCTTATTTTGAGTTGCAGCTGAGTGTTATGGTTGGAAGTAAACATGAAGGGCATATGGCCAGAGTACTTTTGAGAATATGTATGCCTGCATTATGCTGTATCCAAATAAAACTACTTGAAATATTTTCCATTTTAAGTTTGGCTCCCAAAAAAGAAAAGTTTTAAGTGGAAAATGTATATCAAACTTTTCTCTGACCTGACATTTTTAATAGGATATTTGAGACATTTTGTTTCAGTGACAGACAACTTTCAAGCACTTCTCTGCAGCTGAAAGCATTAATTATCTTCTCTAAGGATAACATGAAACACACGGAGAAATTGTTTTTTAGCATTATTAGCTGAGCTTTAAGGTAACCTCGGCTGTGCAAAATGATTGACAGACTTCGTGAAAAGGAAACGTATTCATGCTGAAAATTTAAACAGTAGTGACACGTTTGGAATACATTCTTTCACTTAATCTACATCACAGCAAAGATTTAAAACCATGACGGAACCACACACTGACTCAGGAGTTAAGCTAGCATCATTCCTTTTGAGAACAAAAGCGCTTAATCTTGTCTGCATGAACTCTAATGGTTTTTAGACCAATAATTTCCAAATTCAGGCCTCACAGTCCGATGTCCCCTTAGATGTGTCTCTGGTCCAACACACATGAATAAAAAGGCTGAATCACTTCTTGAGTTTACAGTCAAGTTCTCCAGAGTCCTGCTAATGACCTCATTATTTGAATTTGCAGTCCTGAAACCGTGTAACCGCACGTTGACAGTTTGACTTGAGTCCAGCCATGTAGGTCCCTTAATGTTAACCAACCAATAGTCAGAAGTTGGGCCTTTGGCACAACCCCATAATTTACATAAGGACACAGAGATGTAGACAGGACAGGCAGAAATATATGGCGTTGGAAAAAATGTGGTAAAAAATTACAAAGAAAAAATAAAACGGGCAAAAATAACATGGACACATTTTAAAAGTGCCAGTAAAGCTTAAAATTAACTGTTAAATAAGGTAATTATTACAAAGGGGATCAAATAAAGACACTAAAAGACGTCTACACTAATGTTTACTGTATAACTTAATTACTGTCAACTTTTATTTATCATTTTGATGCATCTAACTGTATGCTGATTTATTGAGCATTTATTTATTTCTGTATTTCTTCCTCAATTATGGCAGGGTTTGTCCTCCATACTTTTGGACACATAAACAAAAGGGTTTAAAATAGTAACTGTAGTCTGTAAAAGATGCTGCGTTTAACCAGATGGTATGAACCCCCACGTCATACCCACTAGTTAATTTCATTGGAAACCGGAGGCTCGAAATTGACTTGTGCTTCAAAATCTTGGAAAAATATCACCTTCACATCTGTTAGTCGAAAAATCTGATCATCACCAAACTTGGCTAAGTCTTCTGCTAAAAACTGAAAGGCACAGATGAAAACTCAAGAGCTGCAGCATGGCTTGACACGGCCAATTTTAATCCTTAAATATGTGAATAATTTTTCCATACACGTCTCTCGCACGCTGAGCTGCTGATGTGAAGCCCACCATATACTCGCGCAACTTCAAACCTTTAATGAGGCCAAGCCGGAAGACATGCGAAGACAGACGAGAGCAAAAACTGAAGAGAAAAATGACACGAGACTCGGTGCAGAAGAAAGAGGCAGGAAACAGGCGAAAGGGAGATAAAAAGAAAGAACGAGGAAATGAGGATGAAAACGACAGCTCGGCAGAGGATAAGCAAGGTGGCAAGACGAATTTTGAAGATTGAGAGAGTGCGAGAAACGCAACGGCGAACAAATGAACCAAGCGAGCGAGGGACAGCGGAGGAGGGCTGCTGAGAGAAAAGGATGTTGGCAGAGTGGAGATTTCTCCTCCATTACATTCTGAAAAGAGAGAAACAAGGGATGCAGGGCTGAGATAAGAGGAAGTTGATTAAAGAATCGCAGCCAAAGAAATGGAGCCTTGTATTTAGCATTCTCCTGGCAACGTGGAGGCTTATTTTCATGCCCTAGTTTGTCAAAATAGGAAGGAGCCAGAGGGTAGCAGCAGCGGAGACACAGACAGCAACCATACAGAGATAGTCATGTTATGGGATTGAGACGGTGAAAAGGAGCAATCGCAAAGAGAGCTGATAAACAGAATGAGACAGTGTTTCATCTAATTATCAAGCCTCTGCCATCATTGCTTCGCTACATGTCACACTTCAAGGGACAAAGTGTAAAATCCCGTCGTTGCGCACGTTCATGAACAATGACACAAAGACGGTCTGAAATAAAACGTGCTGCTCTCCGCATCCTCGTGGGATGAGTTGAACCACTGACTTTGTTTTGCTGGGGGATGTTCCTCTAATGCCCAGTGTGTGGTAGTAACCCTGATGATAATTAGAGTGACTTGGAGGCAAGGCCGAGTTTTACACCAAGCACACGCAGTTCATTCATTATTCTTAGTCTTTTGCACAGTCAAATTAATTGGTGGTGTCCTGTGTGAAAAAAACACCCAAATCTTTACAATAAATATATGGTTTATTGTAGTACCATTATCTCATAGTGGAATATTTAGAAAACATACAATCTTTAATTCAAGTACATTTAGTCATTGTAATATATATATATATATATATATATATATATATATATATATATATATATATATATATATATATATATTGGATTATTATCCTTCTGAAACACCCAATGATGACCTATTATGAGTTTTTTCTTAACAGTCCTGGTATTTCAAGAGGTTCAACCTGCCAGGCACCTTAGCAAAGTTCTCAGCGTTTGATCTTGATGGATCTCGGATCCTACTTGATGTTGGGCATCAGGTCCTTTGCACGTAGTCGTCCGTTTTACACCAATTTCACCTCAGGGCGTTTTGTTTTCTAAAAGCTTCGATCTTACTTTCATTTGACCAAAACATAAAGTTCCAGATAGTCCCTGTGAAGTTTTGCTGTGCGCGTTAAATGTCCGGTGTAAATTTTAAAGACGCATTCAGTTTCTTCCATGAACATCTAAAACGGAACGCAACACAATCGGTCTTTCTCGGAACGATCGTACAACTGGACTTTAAGGTTAAATCTCTTTGCTTTTGTCACAAGAGACACGTGTTAAGTCTCTCGGTCAACCTTTTTTTTTTTTTTTTTGTGGCAGCAAGCCGGCATAAGGCAAAGCCAACTCTGTGCAGCCGAAGTTGCTCAGATCAGCAAAGCAAGGTGGGTTAGAAATAAACCAACCACAAAGGGAAAAGGAGTCTATCAAAAGTCAGCTCCTCATTCTTTTAATCACACATCACTCCTCTAGTTCAAATCTCCTCTGCTTCCTTTCATGTGTGCCTCCCAGCTTCACCTCTCTTCGCATGTTTCCTTTTTACTCGGCTGCTCCTCTCTCTCCCCCCTCTGTTGCTTTCCTCCCTTCGCTGCTCATCTTCTCATCCCCTCTGCGCAGCCTATAGGTGGCATAGAAGCATGCAAATTGGTGCAGAGTGCAGCAGAGCGATCTGAATGCCAATTTCTGCTCTACAACCAACTTGAATGACTCCAGACCATATCTTATCTGTTCTTCTGCTCTATCCTTCTCTTTGCTTTCCATCAGCATTCTAGCCTCGCCTGTCCCTCACTTCAATTACCCCCACTATCTCCTCTCTTTCCATCTCTTGTCCCCTCTTTTTTTTTTCTCCCCCTACTTATCTCATTTATACACTTTATCCTTTGACACCTTTATCGCCACCTTCTCAACTACTATCGCTCTCTGGCTGCCATTTAACTTGCGAATTACCTATTCAACACATCTGTAATAATTGTGCCGTTTGAACGACGAGATGTAAAAGAAAAGATGGCGCTGATGCAATAAAATGCAGGGGGGAAAAAAGAAGACAAAATGCCCGATTAAGACAGAACGTGTGATTGTGTTTTTACCTGTCAACCTGTGACGTTAAAAACCTGCAGTGGTGTACCGTAGGAAAGCCAAATCTCATTTTACTAATATACCACAGGTTCAAAAGCGGCTTTAAATAAATCAAATCAAATTCAGAGTCAAACACGAATTCCAATTTCATTCTATGAAACATTGCAACGAAGCTTAATGTGTTAATGAAGTTTTGTAATAATGGAAAATCATTCAATTTAACAAAAAAAGCACTGAGCAATTAACAATCCTTTATATTCAGTGTGCATTTAGCAACTCTCTCCCCCCCACCACTGTTAAGACTCTAGAATATTTTAAAGATTACAGACTATTGTTTTAAATTATGAAAAGTTTAGTTTCTCAGGTTCCTTCAGTAAATTGCACTGTCAGCAACAATGCCAGAGCCAATATTTTTTCAAATAAATATAAAACAAGCTTTATTCTTTAACTACAGCAGGTAAATGGTTCCAATTCATATTCCAGACTGGTGTGCGTTACGATTTTTTTTCCATATAAATGTTAATTTTTTTCTTCTTCAAATTGATAGTTTGAGTACGGACTTCTAAAGAACAGATAACAAGAAAAAAAGTTATACGCTGAAGAAAACCTGTAGTAGTTAGAAAAATAAGTCTTGCACAGGTAAAGAGATTAGTTTTGTGCATACAGTATGTGTTTGATGTAAATTGGGGAACAAAATGTGTCCAGCGTATAATGGGAAGCATTTCTTTTAAGGTTCACCTCACTTTTATCATTTGTTTGTCATCTGTGTTCACAAGTTTATTTATTTTTTTGTCCCACCTCTATCTCAATTCTACCAACCATTTTTATTTTCTCCATCCTTTCATCTCTGCAGTGACAATAACTCCTTCTTTCCTTTCCACACCTTTGTGTTTTATCTTCCATCTCTCCATCTCCATCACCTGTCTGCCCCCCTCCCTTTGTTCTCCACTTCTCCCCTTTTCTGTCCGCATGCCTGCCCATTCATTCGCTCGCCCTCGTGCCACCTAATGGGGTGCTGTTGCCATGGTAACACGGGGCGAGCAAAATGCTCGTGCTCCGCCGTTGGGAAAGACGGGGGAGCTTGTAAAGTCTCGGGTTTCTCATTTTTTGCACGTCACCCACTGTCAAAGTCGGAAACGCTTCACACACACGCAAAGTGTTAAACTGCCGTAGAGAGACAAGCGAGCGGTGCAAGTAGACGACACTATCTGAGAAGCGGCAGCAGTTGCAATGCATGTAATTCCAACAATGATTAGTCTTGAGACCAATAATTAAAGCACCTATCGAGCAGAGCAGGAAATTGAGGCGAATACTTTAATTCTGAGCACAAAATTTGCATAGATTGCTGTTGGTATAGAGTTTGTCGCACATATTTCTTATGACTGATTTGAAAGTAGCTTTATGAACAGTAAATGATTGTATATTGTATTTTTCATACACTTATTTTACAAAGTTCACACTACAAAGTTGCCGTCGAGACTTCTAGTTAGGAGCGGAGAGGTGAGTGGTGGGTTTTAATCTAATTTGGACGTGAATTCATTTCAGTTTTGCAGCTGTGGGTGGTCAAGACAGATCCAGCTAATGTTGATCAGCCAGCTGTTGGAGTAGTTAATTCCTTGTCTTCTTAATTAGAATGTGAATCATGTTGAGAAATGGCTCCCTTGTCTCCTTTCCAGGGAGTGTCTGTAGGATGTTTTAATCCATTAAAAAGCTTAACCAGGCAGAAAGGTTTAAGCCGTTTGCTTTGAATACGTCTTTGATTTTGTAATTTGGGCCATCCAATTTCACACGCAAATCAGCGAGCATCTTTTTAGGACTGATTTCCACGGGAAATTGAGATAAGGACACAAACTTTGATCCAGTTTGGAATGGCGTCGTGTTCTGAGCCGCGCTTTAATTATTTCAGAGCAGAATGGCGGCAAAGTAAATTCAGATTTTTGAGGAAACGTATTTAAAGAATCACCCTAACCTGGAATTTTGACGGTGCGTTTGCTGTTAGCACTCAGTGTTGCCTGCTGCAGAATAGTCTCACTTTTCACAGGCCTTATAAACCTAAAGCACAGTTAGTTTTGGGTTTTATTTTATTTAAAAATGTTTAATACTTAAAAGCTATATGAAAATTGCTTCTGGCAATGTCTTCATCCATTTCACCATAGTAACTATTAGAAGGTGATTGGAAACTAAACTCTTATTAATACTCATCTGTGGAGCTGTCACCTCACAGGAAGGTGAAATACTATGATTAACAACATTTAAGCTCATCATAACGAACCTTAAACATGCTATGCAGGACACAACGCCGCACTGTGTCGTACTTGTATAAATGACAAAAGCTCGCGAGTGTAAAAACTCTGATCTGCCTCCATTTCTCAAGTAAATGATCTTGTTGTCGGCGCCATGGATGGCAGCCACGGTGAACTGATGCACTTGTTTGTAATTTGAGAGAGAAATAATTAATGTGATGAATTAAAATCTGAGTGTCATGTGAAGGCTTCATCAGGGAAAATTCTGTGGCGGAAAAAATATTCCAGGAGCAGCAGAGGAGGATTTGCGAGCCTTTTCATCCACCCACAGTTTGGACGCAAAGAGAAGACGATATCATATAAGCAAAATGCTAATTACTTTTATGCAAATACACAAATCTTAAATCAATGTAAATGTGAAGTATTTTTGCTGTAAGGTA
The DNA here is from genome assembly GCF_001443285.1 of Poecilia latipinna. Lineage (NCBI taxonomy): Eukaryota > Metazoa > Chordata > Actinopteri > Cyprinodontiformes > Poeciliidae > Poecilia > Poecilia latipinna. The sequence goes on along the minus strand of NW_015114324.1, from coordinate 99,210 downwards.
ACCACTGAGAAACAGGTTAATTTACTGGAAATTCATATTTAAACTGCAAGAATTTTAAGTATTAAACTCTCAAATGTTGTGCAATTGTATCTAAAACCAATAAAGTTCCTTATCTATTTGCAGTGCAATGTGATGTAATCTATGTATTTAAAATTATACTGTTTAGATTGACCAGCTTGTACACAGGAAGAATACAAATTGTAATGTCTTCCCGGAATTATTGCATGTATTTAGGGCAAAATAGCATCTTATTTCAATTTAGTAAATTGCAATTACAGAAAATATGCTCCACCAACCTGCCTTGAAGATTAGCAATGTAACTGTAAAATTTCTCAAACATTTGTAGAAACAGAGTTCTTCCCTGTTTTCTTCATGTGGAATTTTAACTGCTGAATTAAAATACAGTAATTAAAAGGACAGTATAACATATTTGGGTAAATTCAAAGAAAAGATTCTTACCTCTACTTTCTCTCTCATTGACATTTTATAAGCGTAACCACAAACAAGCATTCTGTGCTCATGTTCAGGACAATTGCAAATGAGTTGATAGAACTGCATTATTGATTAAAGAAAAATGGAGATGGATAATTATGAATCTGCTGAAATTTCTTGTAGGTAGCATGAGGTAGCATGAGTAGCATGCTACTCATGCAAAATGTGGACCTAAGGAGAACCCTTCTGGTATTACGATGTGGTGAAATATAGTAAAACATCCTGCGCTGAACAGATGAGAAACAGTAAGTGACATTTGTTACTGTGAAAATGTTAGAAAGCCATTTGGAACGAACCATCAAGATGTAAAAGACTGGCTGCCAGTTATTAGAACCATTTGATGTCAGTTGTTGCTACCAAGGGTGCTACAGCTGGTTATTAACCGGCTACAGGCGGTTATTAACTTAAGAGAGCAATTACCTCCCGTATCAGGCCTGGTTGGTTTAGTCTGTTTGATAAATTAAATCATCGTTCAAAATTAAAACATGTTTTATGAAACATTTGGAGTAACAAAAGTGAAATCTCTAATTGGGCGGATACGTTTTAACTCTATTGCCATTTGATTAATTTAACAAATGTACAAATATACACCCTGTTTCAATCTGTTGTGATTCTGAATACAGATTATGATTCCAGATCTATTAAAAAGAATCGAGACATTTAGTCCCTGCAGCTGGGTATTATTTATTGGCAAACAATGAACCACTGAATAGCTTGTATTTTAAAAGGTACAGTTTACTGAATCAGGAAATAACCTGTCAGAATGTTCCTTTTTGTTACCAAAATGTACAAAAATGATGAATGGGTCTAATAAAAATCTCCCTCCAAAACCACAACACAGTTGCACTTTGTAAAGCTTTACCATTCATTTGTGGTTGTTTCTTTTTCTTTTTTGATTTTGTTGCTAAAATATTCCTATCCCAGCACTGGCACCATAACTTTAGTTTTAGTACCAGATAAACCATACTCAAGAATTATCAGTTGGCATAAAGGATCAGTTTTCGTAATAAATAGGTTGATACAAATTCAAGTATCTTCACATTACAAAACGAGCATATGCACATTAACCAGCATAAAGTCATTAAAACATTCATGGAATCTTACTTTGATTCATTCATGCATGTTTGAGAAACCCTTTCAGGGCTGCCTAGGCGCCTTCTCATGCAAAGTGCTGCTTTCCACATAGCTCTCCCTCTTTGGAGCCAATTTCAAAGTGTAAAATTTATATATGAAGCATTTGTATAACAACTGAAGGTAGCACAGCTCCTTGATTGGGCTATAAAATGGCACTATGTGCCTGGAAAGTACATCAGACCACCCCTTTAATAGAAGTTATGAATAAAAAACCCAACTGCAATGTTACTGCACCTCAGATTCCTCCAGCCGTCCCGTTTCTACCCTGGCGCTTGTCTTCACAAGACTATTTTTATGATATTGTGTGCCCTTACACGAGTTTTTCAAACTCTTTCAACCTTTTATGTAAATATAATAGATTTGACTTGGATTAGCATGCTCTTCTGTTTTCTGCTGGCCATTGCTACTCATGACCCCATATTTGTGTTTGCCTACACTGTCCTGAACTGCAAACACAAGCCGAGAAAGCATCAATAAACTGACCTTATCACTTCTCTCACAAAACGGTAATAGGTAAACCTACAAAATTTGCACTATAAAGTATTGATTTATGCATATTTTAAACAATATGTGGAAAGTTTTTGCTTCACATAAAAAACAATATACATATTATATGCCAGATATAATGCATTATCTTTTTAGAGTTTGTAAACTGTTGGCCAATGTGGTGCCAGGAATGTTTTTGATAATTTGTAGATCATTTTCCCTTACATCCTTTTCCACCTTTCCCCCTCTAACTGATCAAATTATGCTTATCTATTCAGTGTGAGAAAAGGTTGGGTGCGCAAATAGGTTTGCTACACATATCAGCAAAGAATAATAATTAAAAAAAAGACAAAGAAAGCTTCTGTGGTCTCTACATGGTATTGATCCACAGGTGGTGTGGCCCTGTGTGAAGATATAACGCCAAGAAACGCACCGTTGCCTGCTTTTGGCAGCAATGAAAGAGAAACGCAGCTTTAAAAGTAAGAGAGCGGGTAGAGCGGTTGAAGCATGACAGGAGGTGGTACGGAGAAAGAAAATGTGGTTTAAAAAAAAAAAGGTGGGGGTATGAAAATAGCAGTGAAAGTAGCAGGGGACATGGAGCCACCAAAGGGAAAGGTGAAACTGCTTTTTTAAGTGCAAATTGATAAGAGGCTTGCTGCTATGGGTGTGAACGTTACTACAGAAGAGGTGGATGTGTATTCTACATCGGTCTTTATTTGAATGTCTAAAGGCAGTTGTAGGGTGCTTTATGACTTCTGCAGCATGTTCGGCTGAAGGCTGTATACGAATGCATGAATTTATAAGATCATATTATGGTTCGAGTCCGTGCTTTACGAGAGTGTAGACACTCTGTGCGTGTGTGTTGCGGACAAGATTTGGATAATGGGGAGACAGAGCGCTATGGTCTATTGGTCTATTGATATTCTGGCTCTCCGGCAGGCAGAGGGAACAACTGATTGTGTAACATGGGAGAGAGAGAGAGGTTGAAGAGAACAAGGAGCTGTTTTAGGATGGGTAGTGTTGAGGGTGGGAGGAAAAAAAACCTGTACATTAAGAGCAAAAGCAGACAGAAGGAAAGGCTTGGTCAGAATTGAAAATGACTGCTAGTTGTAAATGTTTTTTGAGAAATAATACAAAAGTAGAAATAGTGGGGTTATAAGAGCTTTGCTATGGAAAGAGTAGTGGGACTTCAACATGCTTTTAAAAGAAATTACTCTAATTCAGTTTTAAAAAAGTGTAATCGTTGATCAAAAATATTCTAATAATATATAGCACTAAACAAAACTCGTGGTACTTTTACCTTAAAACCCTTTATAAAGAGTATTAAAGGTGGCTAGCATGGCAGTCAAGGTTAAATCCTAACATGAAACGACTTTCTTTCCTGATCAACTACATTGTTTTTATTGGTTTTTAATGATCTACTGATGGCTGAATAGATGGATTACAATCCTCAGTGGCACACACACACACAGCTTCAACACCTTGAAGACAGTGTACATTGAGCCACATTAACACATTAGGCCAGGAGTTTTGAAAAGTTCTGTATGAAAGCAATAGAAGCTAAGAACTGCCATGGGGCTAAAGGTGATGGATAATTAGCATGATCTCATTTCTTATGCTTCCTTACCCTCACTAAGGTTTTTCTCTCCCCTTCATCTGGCTCCGTCTAACCTGCTTCACCCTATTCTTTTTTTTAATTTCCTATCATTCTCTCTCCGTCTGCCTCCATTTCTTACTGATCGCTGTGTTCTGGGAAAAGGGGGAAAAAATACAGTAAGCCGAAGCACTTATGTTTGATGACCATTCTGAGAATTCACATGCAGTTTTGTGAACAAAGATACCAGGGAAAGCTAATTTGTAGTGGCTACAAGGAGACCACAGACAATGGTTGTGTAAAGATTGTCAATTAACGCTGCATGGTCATTTTTGCTGTTGTGGCGAAGGGTGGCAAGAGCAAGTCTTAAAATCTGTGGACAATGTTATTTTTATTTATTGTTTTACATCATGCCAGGTTGGTTTGGATAGCTTTTGTCCCTTGAAAAAGGAAACATCTTTTCAAAACTGTATTTTGCTTTCACTCTGGTTTTCTTTGTGTGAAATTAGTTTGATCTGAAACATTTACATGTGACCAATCAGAACATATATATGAACTCTCGGAGATGAAGTACGTTTTCACAGCTCTGAGCAGAACTTTTAGCTACATGTTGTCCTTGACAATTTGATCCACTTCAGTGAAGTAGAAATAATGTAGAATATCAGCTGCTTCGTTTATGCTGTAGGGGTGTTTATGCAGAAAATCTAAATCGAGATATGTTTAGGTTTTAGTGAAGCTTTCAGAGTCGGTGCTCTTGTCGGAGAGTTGTGTTTGAAATTAGTCGCACTAAGAAGCCCAGTAGGTGTTGGCCGTGCTTCGCGTTGTACTGCAAATGCTTGAGCCTAGTGAGTGTAATGTCTGCAGCGCCCTCATCCAGCCACCCACAACCACTTCTGTAACTGTTGTTCTAGCTCGAAAGAACAGCCATTAACATATTTACTCATACGTGCAGACATGCAATTATGCGTCGCATTTGAGTCTTAGGTAAGCTCCATTACAGACGCCATTCCACAAATCCCAAAGAATACAGTTGGCGGTGTATTTGTATTTGCCGAAAGCTGGGAGAAAAATTTGCAGAAGCATGTTTTAATGATCAGCTGGTATTTTTAGTGAGACTTGGAAGCCTTTCATAACACAAAAATAGAAAATAACAAACTGCTCAGTGGCTACCCCTCAAAGAAACGCAGATTTTAGAATAATCTTTAAGCAAGTTTATTTCAACATTTAATAAGCTTCTTCTGGATTTATAAAACCTATTGGTCTCAGTATGAATGGTTGCCATACCAGGGTTGTAACCTTGGAGGTTATTGTTGAACTTATTTGTGGAAAGCAAGACAACATTTGAATTTTGTGATGATGAAAAGCAACTTCAGTTTTGTATTAACTCAGAAAAGCAAAAATACATTTTTGTTTACTTCTCCTAAGAAAACAAAAGGAGTAGCTTGTTTTGATTTATGGAGGTCTCCTTCTTGTGATGAAGAATGAATGGCCTGACGGACCACGTTGCCATCAGGGACTCCAAAGTTTTCTTGTTCAATTTCGGAGTTGCTTGCTGGTGATGGTTATAGCAAAATGTCTGAGATCTGTTGCCTTAGTTGTTACAGAATTTGATTTAATGTGGCCATCGAGTTAACAGATGAGGAGCAATCCTGCATCCTCTTTACAGCCACATACGAAACGGATGTAGACGAGATCAGAGACACAGAAAGGTTTGCTTTTTCACAAAAATACTGAGCGAATTGATAATTGCATGAGGAAAAAAAAATTGCATTAGAAGCATCTGTGGGAACATTTCACAATCATCAGTGTTTGAGAAATTCAAAACAGGAATTTCAACACAATTTAGGCAATTTATTTTTTATTAGAAAAGTTATTTCTAAACCTAGTAGGCACATATAACGGAGACAGGGGATGAATTCTACCCTCTGGGTTGTACCTGACCTTTATCAAAATTAACGCTGGCTTTCAGCACACAGTATTTTTTTTTCTTCCCCACAATTTTCATAATGCGACATCACTGGCCTCTGAGAAAGCAAAGCAATTTGCTACAAGTAATTTATTTCAATTTAGACAGACTCTCCCTTAAGTGTAGGTATAATACTTAATTTAAATGTTGGTATACTGTGAAAGGGTAATAATTGTTAGGAGAAAATATGCCAACTCAGGTCTCAAAATCACTTCTCCAGAGATTTAGCATGACAAAAACTTGATGACTTTGCACAACTGTCTTGCAAAAGCTCCTGCAAATCAACCAAATTCAAATTGCTTCCTATGCATGGATGCAATTTAACATCAGAATAAAAAAATAAAAATAAAAAAAAACAGATGTACAATGAGATATGCAATGCAGTTAACAGCTTCTCTTCTGGCACATCATGTCTCCAAGGTCGGTCATTTTTTTCTTTTTTTTTGTGCGTGTCAGTTGATTTCCCCAGCAGCCCGCATCAGTTGATTGAATAGCATTTTCCCCTCTATCGATTCATTGAGTAAACCTCATATGGGATGCAGTATTTATGGCGCTTGGCCTCTGTAGCTGCTCTGCCTCTGCTGCAGGATGCTGTGCAGCCCTCCACCACATCAGGTCCTCTTTAAACTGATTCTGACTTTATCAGTGTCAGGTTGGCCACTGATGCTAATCTGTTCTGTCCTCTGGAATACCTCTCCCTCTCTCTCATCATTACAAAATGTGCTTGAAGCTAAATGCATGGGGCTTTACTGTTTTAGTTTGTGGTATGTAATATGCCTCTAGCAAAATAAAAAATGTTTGTAGTAAAAAGTGGAATAGTTTAGATTTGTAAGTTGTGGTTCCGAAGAGGTTATTTGCAATATTAATCTGAGCTAACAGATTCTCTCCATTTGACTCATGTAAATTCATTTCTAACATATTTCAAATGTCGTATTGTAAAAATTAAAACACAAAGTTAATGCTTACAATTCCTTTCGGAGATGCCTAATTAGGTCTTTTGCTCTGTGATACAGATTCACTCATGGAAAAGTCACACATTTAGTCTCAATCTGCTATAATATTATTAATAAAACTGCATTTGTGCTTATGTTTCAAAACACAGCAGCCTTACGTTGTTGTAAGATGACAAGCATGTCATCAGTATCACATCGTATTTTAGTATTGTGGCTACGTCCAACTTAAGGTTCAAGATACTGTTCTTCCAACAAATAACTTAAAATATACATAGCTTTT
>NW_015114324.1:81897-87395 GCF_001443285.1 Poecilia latipinna | reverse complement strand
ATATATATAGAATATTTTTTTTTTTTTTTTTTTATATATATATATATATATATATATATATATATATATATATATATAAAATCTAAAAACCTTTATATTGTTTGGGAAAACGTGTTTGTTGAAATAAAACTATTTGCACCACCTGTAATGCAGCTTTGCAAGCTGTGCACGTGAAAATGGGCTGTGATTACCACAAGTTGCTCAACACTGTAGACGTGTGCTAATACCGCACGTCTGAACAGCAATAAATTTGAGTTCTGCAACAAATCACACAAATCCCATAGTCTGCATGTTATTTAGTTATTTATGCCTCATGGTGAAGTGGCTCTCCACTGCTTCCACTTATTAGTGTCACATATGGAAGATTTCACCCCCCAAGGTTGTCAAGCCAATAAGGAAGTGGGGTATGAGTTTTAAAATATGCCTGACTGGAAGGGAAACTGGAATATGCAGAGAATATGTGTGAGGATTTGATGTTGTGTGTGCATTGGCTTGTACATATTTATGCACCAAGCATCACTGCTTTAACATTAAAATGAGTCATGCCTCCGATTTATGTATTCCGTCAGAAAAGGTTGCAAAATCATTTGTGTCCAGTAAAATATAGTTACCTTCTTTTTTCCCTGAATATGTTATAATCGTCAACTCGTGTCCAGCTGTCCTCTCTGAATATTCCCAGGATTTTCAGCAATGTAAGACAGGAAAATTGAAGGTTAGTGGGTGAGGATGACTAGACACAAAAGCTTGCCATAATGGAGATAATAGGCTCCGGATCGACGAGTGGAGGCCAGTAAATTAATGGGCCTTCCTTGACATAAAGTCCATTTGTTAGTTTTGAAGCGTTGTGACAGTTAATTACTGAGGGTTGGCTTCAGTGGACCCCTCCAGTAAGGCTGCCTGAGAGGAGAAAAAAAACATTTTCTGCTACGTTGGAAGACACAAAACAGCTTCAGCTGCTGTGGTTTGAGTGTGATGGAGTGTGGGTGGGCGAGTGGGTGGGAATGCTTTGGAGTGTATAGGTTGGATTCTGTAAGGCCTGTATTATAGCAACAGTTTTCTTTTTTTCTAAGCTCCTGACGGATGAGTGAAGAAATTCCCACCCGGATTCACTGACGTCAGGGAGCTCATCCTGTAATGTTGTCGGTCTTTGACTGTAGACCTTTTGTCAGAGGCCGTCCTCCACTACCTACTCTGGAAAATTATCTACACAATTTAGTTTTCTGCATTTCTGCTCCAGGATTCTTGCAAAAACACCAACACTGTTACGACAGTCATGTCCAGTTTTGACTATCTCACCCTTCAAAAGAAAGTCCTGAGCACCACTAAACCTGTGCTAGGTTTAAAGACTGCCCAGCAGCAGTGGTAGCTTGTTTTCTTTAATGCTGTTCAAATGTAAACATGTCCATTAACGTTTAATGGACGTCAGAATACGTCGCACTGTCGTATGCAAACACAGATTTCTGTCTGAGCTGCAGTTTGAGTAAATATAAGATATTTGAAACAAATGATGATCTACAAACCACACAACGTCGCCCCCTCCTTTAAGTGTTTACTCAGTTTCAACTAGCGCCAAGAAGTCATCAGAGTAGCTCGATTTACTGTTTTATGTAATTAAACATTGCGACATGGCCACAGTGTGTGTGTGTGTGTGTGTGTGTGTGTGTGTGTGTGTGTGTGTGTGTGTGTAAACACTGACAGCTCTTTACATATAAATATCTTTCTCAGCATCAGCCACTAGATTGAGGTTTGGAGAAATACAAATATGGAGAGAACTTAAAATATTTAGGATTCCTTCCTTGACGCGAAGAGTAAAATGCAACAGAGCACAGTATTGTCAGAAAGGGGAGACTAGAGCAGCTGCGTTGTCAAGAAAGACTTCGGCAGTGCAAGGCGTGACGATATGAGAGTGACAGAGTTTCAACACTTCTAAATATATCAGTTCGTGGCAGGAACCCTGTGCTGTAAAACTCAGAAAAAATTAAAATGTTTACCTAACAAACCTGCATAGTTTAGAAAAGTAAAGTTGCCCGTTTGTTTGCAGTAAGACATTTTGCACACATGTTGAATGCTGAATGATCCACAAATAAAGATAGAAATTAATATTCACTATGCAAATACACACACACATATTATAGGTTTTTTCATTTACCCACTCTTCCACAATAAATATTTAGACTAAAAAAAACTTGGATATCACTTTTTGAATAATTGTGATTAAGTAGTTACAAAGCTTCCAATTTTATTACAAATATTGACGATTGCAATGATTTATCAAGGTTTTGAGATTTAGTAATCTCTTCTCCATTTTTTATCTTAACTAAAATATACTGACATTATTGATTTAGATACATTAGGCTAATTGATAAAGCTAAAACTTAATGCCATCCAATTGAATTATCAAGTTGATTAAAGTATCTAAGTTATCTCCTCAATTGTAATAATTCAGAACAGAGTGCAGAACTAGATTGCATAAAAAATTCTCTGCAGCTTTCAAATTTATATCTCGTCTCCCCTAAATCCAAAATAATAATCATCTAGTGGTCATTTATATTCAGATTGAGAAACTGTTTTAAGAATTGCCAATTAATTTTTTTTTGTCTTCTATCTCTTGTGCAACATTCAGAAGTCTGTTAAGCAAGAGACCATCTTGATTTTTTTCTTCTCTTTTATGGTGCAGCAGGTACAGTACGCCCACTTTCACTAAAACCTGAAAGTTTGTGCTCTTTAAAAACAAAAGCTGTCAAAAATATGCCTTCAACGGAGCAAATTACAATTCCAGCTAAATCCAAACAAACTCTTCTTTGATCAAAACTAAAGTGCCATGGTTGGCCAATATTTGAGAGAAATTCTCTTCCAGCTTTTTCTTTTCTTTTTTTTTTTAAGTAGGTCTCACGATTCTGCAGACACCTTGTTAAAGTTAAACTCCCCAAGATGTCAAGCCTAACTAAGGAACTGATTTTGTCAAAGTGATCTTGGGGGGGGGGAGGGAAGAAAAAAGCTGCTGCAAGAGAATCCCAGTTTGACAAAAGGAAAAAAGAAAATCTCACAGGAGCCAAACTGAAAAAAGAAATAGAAATATCTATCCTACAAAAGTATGCCAGTAGCAATTGCATGTTGATGTGGCTCCAACAGAGTGACTCATTGCGACTGTTTTAGTTTTGGTTTTCAAATATTAACTGATGGTTTTGGGTTTTCTACTTGCGCTTTTTGTTTGTTCCACATTATTGCCCCAAATTTGCATTGAATGAGCATATTATGTTGTATTTTACGAGACATGCGAGTCAAATTAATAAATAGTTATCGAGACTACAACAGGTCCAAATACATATAAAAGCAATTTGAATGATTCTAGTCATATGGATCTGTTCAGTCCCGATTATTCCAATAGATTAGAAATAAATGCAAAGTGTACAGGCTGTTAAATTCTAGTTTAATGCTAAAAGATAATATTCACCACAATGTTACATTTTACAAGCAACTGCTACCTACAAAACAAAAGCCTGAAAAAGCAAGCTGAATGTACTTTGCACTTTATGCAAAAAAAAAAAGAAAGAAAATGCTGCTGCAAAGAAAATCTGTACCACTTTAAAGACAGATTGGTTTCTTTACAAAATCTTCGAAGGAATCCAGCAAAATTAGGTTTATTTATATTTTGTAAAATGCCAAAAATCTGCCAGAGGATATATGCATGTGTGACCGAGTGAGAGAAAACAAAGAGGAGATGCATTCACTTTTTTCTTTATCTTGGGGGAAAAAAGCAAGAAAAAGTCTGAAAGGAGGGAATTAAACTTCGAGTTGAACCGATGAGAAAGAGAAAGACAGAATTAAAGAAGATAACATCACTTTATACTCAGCATGATCTTTAAACATTCAGTCCTCTTGTCATACAAAGATTTGGCAGCATGACAAAACTTTTAAAAAACTGAACTTTAACAAAACATTTCACCGTGTTCCTCTCAAAGCCATAGAGATTCCTTTTATTCCACTCCAGCAAAGCAAAAAGGTGAACGACGGAGCCTATTTTTGGACTACCCGGTTTTTTACTGACTGTTTATTTCAGCCAAGCAATAATACTTGGTGGCCAGAAGACGAATGAAAGATTTAATGCATGGGGTTGAACAAAAAGGAAGATTCATCCTGTTGTCTCTGTTATTCGGAGCTGTGACTTAACGCTCCCAAGCAGGAGGCAAATACTTGAACAATGCACAAAACTTTACAGACTTCAGAGAAAAGAAAAACTAAAGGTATGGCTATGGCAGGCGGTCCAGATCTCTGAAAAATCTGAAAAATAAGAAGGCAGGAAACAGAACGTGACGTGGCACGGAGGAAGTGGCATAAAAACAAATGACAACTACAAGAGTGAAAATAGTCGGTGGCATACTTGTTATGCAAGGCGATTGAAAATACATTTGTTCCTGCAAAAAGAAATTTTGCAGGAAAACAAAAAAGAAGTCAAACGACATAATCCAAAATCAAAAGCATTTTCAGAAAAAGTGCAAATCAAAAACTTTATACAATAACAACGCAAACTTTTCATGGTGATAAGACTTACTATTATATACAGTAAGTCACTCTCGTGTATATCAAAACTCAACTTCTCATAACATTTGAATATGTGAAAACAATAAAGAAAATATTTTTAAATATAAATGCCAGGAAGGAAATGAATGCTGTGAGAATTAAAAAAAACAACAACATAACATTTAGTATATTATCACAGGTAACAATGGCTGAGATTTTCCATCGACCTTCACATTTAGCAGGAGAGTTGATGCTAACCTTTTAGAACATTACTTTAGAAAAGCTAGCAATAATATATATAGCTGACTTTATAAAAACACACCATCATGCAAGATGTTTTAGATCTTGTTTTGATCTAAAAACATGTTTATTTAGCACTTATGGATGTATTCGACATTTCATTGTGTTCCTAAATGAGACCAAGCTTGTTGACATCCTTAGTTATTAGCCAAATTGTACAAGAATGTTCATTTTGGGCCAAAAAAACAAAACAAAGAAACAAAAAACACCTTTTCAAATCTTGATTAGATAGTTTAGACTTTACCACTAGAGTTTCTTTCTCTAGTGATAAAGTCTTTCAAATTATGTGTTGGATTTTTTTTTTTTTTTTTTTTTTTTTGTGCCTTGCCTTGTTTACTGCAGCAGCTAAGTGCAGAGGACATGGCTTCAGACATGAGGGTAATAATTATGTCCTCAAGGAGGGAAAAACAACCTGACACCCCTGATATTTGGATAAACCTGCTGTGTTCTCTTACAGGCAGAGTAAAATGTCTCGGTTTGTGTTTCTTGTTTATCTCGGAAACATTTGTCTGTCACCAAAGTGACAAACCTGGAAAAAAGCCATGTAATGTCATTGATTTTTGCAAGTTCTGATTTCATTTTTTTTTTTTTTTTTTTTTTTTTTTTTATTTCCCCGGGAAATTTTTAAAAAAATTATTTTTTTAGGGAAAAAGTGTCGTTTTTTTTTTTTTTTTTTT
>NW_015114324.1:56186-78732 GCF_001443285.1 Poecilia latipinna | reverse complement strand
TTTTTTTTTTTTTTTTTTTCACAAGACTCATGGGCGTATAATTTATAACCAACACGTCGCTGTTCACGCTGTTCATTTTGTCAGAAATCACACTTCAAGGTTTTTAAATTTCTCAGCAATACTTTTTTTTTTATCATTAAGTAAAAATCCCATAGCCACAATCAGACGTCTATATGCAACACAATTGTTTCCAAAATATGCCACCCTGTATCATTTTTGACCCTGAAGGACTTGGAAAAACATAATCACTTTTATTTCTTGAAAGTCATACTGAGCTTATTCAGTTCCTGTACTCAGATTAACTCTCAACAATTTAGCTGAGGGTTATTATTCAAAGTCTAATCAGCTAAGGTTTAAAAAAAATGCTTCAAATCTAAATTCAATTTTGCCGGTCCTCTTGACACATTCTCAATCTCACACTCTTAAACAGCCTTCATTTCCCTGAAAAGACTTCAGAGAGCTACCACCGGGCCATTTAAGGTGAAATAATGAGTCTCTGTAAGACATGGAGCACGACTGTGCGAGTGTTAGTGGACGGTACCGAAAAAGTCAACAACAGGGAGCACTTCCAGCCTGACCCGCAAGAAGGATGGGGAGCCGTAACTCTCTCAACCGGCGGTAGAGCGTTGAAGGATTTTACAATGGGCGACGGCGTGTGCAGCATCACCACAGAGAGCAGGAAAATGCTTGCCCTCTGATCCGTACACAGTCTCAGGACGTTGATTTTTAAAACCGCAGACTTTGCTCCAGCATCACCTCTGCATTTGAGCTCATCCCTTATGTGGAGGACAAGAATCCCAGAGTTTAAACGAAGTTAAGCCGTTTACAAGACCTGCGTGTTCAAGAGCACAACATGCAACGTAAGATTATTATGACGTCTGATTATTTGACATATTTTGGATTCAGAATTAGTCTTGGACTAAATTTGAGATTGTACTGAGCCCTGCAAAAGTATTTATACCCCTTAATCGTTGTCAAAGTGGTATGTCAAATCCAAAGGATTTGACATACCACTTCTACTCATACAATTTTTACCTTGGCTGAAGAACACCATACTAGTTAGTTCCCACTAAAGCCTCTTAGGGAGCAATAATAGAAAGAATTGACAAAACGGATTCCTCAACAGAACGTCAATGCAGTTTTTGTATCCTTGTCCCTCATAAATAAGTTCTTTTCAGTGGGAAAACAGCAGATTCTTCAGTTTTACACCTGCTCATGATCCAACCTGTCGTATTTGTTTCCAGCTGTACGTTTGGCGCCACTCGTTTTGGTCTCTTCTTCCTGTACTAAACAGCCAACGTACTAAAGATATGAGATTCGAGGTGGCATTTGTAGGGCCTTGTGTGGACAGATGTCAAAAATTAAGACATCGTCTTAATTAGTCTTCTTAATTAAGACTAAGAAGATGTGAGTTTGGTAATGGCCGCACTATAGCCTCGAGCTTCAGTGTGTTTTGTTAGGATTTTAAATGGCAGCACATAATTGTGAAGTGGAAGGGAAGTAATGATTTTCATGCCATGTATTTGTAGCCGGACCCTTCAACTGAAAGCGTCTCTGCAGTAAATCATTCAAATTTTGCCAAAGAGTCTCAATTCGATATGTTTTAAAACTGTAGCTCTGATGTATACTGAGTCTTTGTCCTGTTGTCTAAAACCTCTAACCAACTTGCCCAGCCTGGTTAAACAAGGCCAAAGCACGATGATGGTGGAGTTTGTGTGGCTCTATCAAACATCCAAGGTGTGCACAGGATAACTATCTTTAAATTACTCACAGATGGACTTTGTTGACAAATTCTTTGCCCTTTGAAGACAATTGATTGCACTGAAATGCAAATGCAGTTAATCTGTCACGTAGAATTAAAACAAAACACATCGAAGGCTTGTGGTTGTGACAAAACGTGAGAAAGGTGTTGTGATTAATCTAATCTTGATGCTTGACAGATTTAATAACATCAGACTTTAAACAAAGACTAATACACGAGATTAGCATTGTTCTCGTAAAAGCGACACAAAAAGCAAAGGAGTTTGATGGTGTCTCAGGGGACAAAACGTGTATCAGTGATTAAAAACGTGATGCCGACTCATAAGCCCGTTTAAAGCATCAACAGATTTCCTTGAACCTCTAATTACAAAAAGTCAACTTGTTGGCAACTTTCAAGGAACCCAAACACGCTCTGAGGTCAAACGTACAAAACCTTCTAATTATTCTAGCAAAGGAACAAGTTAACATTGATTGCAAGCTCACTACAAATTAGGCCTTAATTGGTAATCTTCCAAGCTGGCGGGATCCTCCTCCTTTTTGTTTTTCCTGCTCTTATCTGAGCAAGGTGCTTACACTTCCTAAATAGGTTCCTTTTGTTGGAGAACTAATCAAAATCAAGGTAATGGCTGAACGTCTAATAAAACAGTAACACTAGCCATCATCGCCGGAGCCAAAAAAAGCCATTCTGCCGAAATGAAGCATGAAAATATCCATAACTTAAGGGTTGACAAAAACCCTCCCAGAGTCTTTACACTTCAATGAAGGTTTCTTTTTAAAAAAAAAAAAAATATATATATAATTTTTTTTTTGTTTTGTGACTCAGAGCACGCTGTCAGCACTCACACATGTGCACATGTTGGCCTGCAGAGGCTCTTCACCGTTTGTTAAAGTGATTCATGAGGACCTGTGTTGGGAACTGATGATTCGTAGCAGCCCAGATGTCATTCAGGGATCCCCCCCTTTTCTTTATTCACAGCTGTAAACATACACACACGCACAGACACACACACACACACACACACACGCACACACACACACACACGTGCGTGCATGGAGCCACCCAACCATTCTTGTTCAACCCCATGTTATCCATTTTCATTTGTAAAATTTATGCCCCCACTCTGTAGCTCTTGGCCTCCTCCTTTAAATCCATAAGCTGATATGTTATATATGCCAAGAGAGTTTTTTCTCTTCCCAGATGATTGGTGGTTTACACTTTCACAACCAGGAGTTGACATGTCTTTCTGTGGGTCAAATGGTTTATTACTGGATGAACCATAAATCCTTTCAATGATTGGCAGAGGATCACAGAAGTGCAAGGCATAGAAGTGTAAAAAAGCCCACTGAGATGACAATATCTTTCAGTGGTTAGTTTGATTGTTGTGGTGTATTTGCACATGACCCATGACAATGTATAGTTTGGTTTTAATCATATACATATAATCACAGATATTTTTTTTACAGAAGAAAAGTGTGATTGCAGGCCTCTTTTCAGTAATGTTGATTTTTAGTAATGTTGACTCCAGAAGAGTCTTAAACGTCAAACTAAAGAATACATAAAATAGCATCTTCTTTGAAGAAATTTGTAGAGATAAATTGAGATGAGGCCTGAAATAAACTGCTGGACTGATTCAGCAGTTTGAGACTGTTTTGATGAAGAGCAAGCAGAGCCTTGGGGGGGAGGCTCTCAGATTATTTTTAAGTCTAGTTTTATCTCTCGCCATCAGTCGCGAGCGCTGGGTAACGATCAAAACAAGAAGATGTTGGGATATGAGATAACCTTTTTTCTCCAGGGGGGTTTCGGCTCACCCGTTGGGGACGGTTTGCGTTGCTCAACGGTCCACCACCAAAGGTGCTGGTACAGTATCAGATAAAGACGTCCGTCGGTAGGGGGTTCTGTTCAGATATTACCTCGAAAAGGCCGCGAGACACAACAGCAACTTTCTCAAGGGATTTTGTTTCTAATCTGCAATGGGAATGGATCGGGATCCCCACAGGATTTATTTTATCCACTGCCAGGAAATGTGATAACGCCACCCAAACCCAGAGCGTCGGGCCCCTGTGACAAAATTATTCCGACAGGCAGGGCAGATTGTTATTTAAGCCAAGTTAAAACTCAGAATTTATGTGTGAAGGACTCGTTTACTGTACCCCTCAGGCAGTCCGTGCCTTATGTTACCCTGTGGGGTTCTGCCGGTTGAAGGCAACACATAAAGAAAAAGGACTGAGTCTAGTAGAGGTAATGAGTCATGTTGCTCTGAGCGCTGGAGCTGGGACAGATGGGACCATAAAGTCTGGACTGATGGAGTTTTTTAATGTGTCCAGAGTCTCATCTTGTTAAAGGCCCTTGTAATTTCTCCTCACACCTCAAGGAAAATAACACTTTCTCAAATCTAAGTTCAGGTTTATGACTGTAGGACAAGGTTAGGGAGATTATGTTCTTACTATTCTGAGTTACCAACAGGCATTTGGGAAGGACAGCTAAGTGATGATAAACTGTACCAGGTAACGGCGGCGTCAATTCTGTAAGACGGCTAGCTAAACAGGTGGTTTGGAGGCAAACATTCTTTATAGAAACCAGAGTAATTTCTGACTCTAGAGGCCAACACAGATTAATAGAAAGTTGAGTGGAAGGAAAACGTGCAGTACTAAACAGATGCACAAGTAATGGGGATAACGTCATCCTTTTTTTTTTGTAAGCGTTTGTATAGGACTTCAGTTAAATGACGTTTAGCTGAAGTCCTAAAAAGGATACGGGTTTTAATGTTTTTATCTTTTTTAATCTTTTTCAAAATCTTTCTCACTGTTTATTCATTGTTTATATTTTAATTATGTAAAGCACTTTGAAATGCCTTGCTGCTGAAATGTGCTATACAAATAAAATTTGATTGATTGATAGAATTATATTTTTTGACAAATTAGCATTTTGTTATTTTTGTAATATCTGCATGGCATAATAAAAATAGAAAGCAGGTATTGTTTAAATTATTTTAGCCAATCTTAGTTACAGCTTTCCACTGACTTTAACTATTAGATTTGCCTAAATTCTATAGTGGAGTATATTCTGTTTTTTTCTTAGATTTCAAAGTTAGATGTATATTTCCAAGTTATTGGAGAAAATTGTCCCTCTTCAGCTCCAGGCATTGTGGCATCACTGAGGGTTTTTCCATCTGGTTTTAAAGCACATCAAAGCTGGAGCTTTGAGAAGTTTAGATTACATTTAGTTTTCAGATGACTCGGGGACATCTGTGCTGCTTTTGTCACCATAGACCAATTTTTCCGCTTAGGGCTTACAGTTGGAATTAAGGGATATTAAAATTTTCAGTTTCACTGAAGGATTGATTATCTTAAAGCGTTCATCTGTCTTCTAGTGTCCCTCAGGGATCCTGTCCTTTTTCCTTTTCAAATGCTCCCTCTATGTACCTATGAGATCTGATGCCAGGATATAAAAAAAAAAGTTGAAATTTTAAGGACTCTATTAATCTATTTTCAGAATTTTCCACTTTCTTTTTGAGCTTCCTGCTCTCTGAATGGCGTCTCCTGAGCTGATTTACGAAGGAAGAAGTTTGTGAAAACAAACCAGTAGCGTTTCATTATAACTGAAAGGAAATGAAGTAATATGCCAAAGTCAGCTTATTGGCTGTAGTATGCCTTTTTATTATTTTATTTGTTTATCTGCTTGAAGTGGCAACACTAACGTGAAAGGAGAGTGGCCTCAGAGTCGATGTAACAAGAGGTTAAGATTTCTAGATATGTTCAGTAAAGCACAGTAGAAACGGCCCTCAGCATGCAGTGGTCTATATTATACATTTTTCGAATAAAACAAACAAACTAAAATTTAAAAAACACAGATGAACAACATTTTTGCCTTAGGAGAATGAGGTTTCAAAAACAAAAGGTGAAAGTGGGGTTAAAACAGAACTGGACTTTGAGTAGATCCAGCTTATGAAAGTAGTGATAAACAAGCAGGAATCTTAAACAACCTGAGGACCAGTATTTGCACTGGAGAAAATGCTATTTACTCATAATGCGAGCTGGTTTGCTGGCTCTAATACCACACACACACGCACACACATGCACACACAGCAGAATAAAATGTCACTGGTAATGGTCTTTTTCAACTTCTTTGACTGTGACATTTAAAAATCTTTGGAAAAGCAAGACCAGTTTACCCCCGGGCGGCGCTGAGAACAGCAAAACCAGTCACATTATTGTTTGCAATTTTTAATTGCTAAATTGAGAGTGTGAAGCGAGATTAGATTCGGGTTTGAATCTATCAAAGAGACGCGGGGAGGGAAACAGAAAAGCCGTTTGAACGGAATTTAAACTCTGGCATCTGCGTTTTGCCATTTTTGAAGCAGCATTGACTATTGCAGAATGGAGAGCAGTTGGAGAAAAAGAGGAGCTGCGATTCAGAAGGCCCTCTGTTTTACAACCTGCATTTTTTGCAATTTTAATCGATATATCTTAACAAAAGTAAGAAACACAGAGGAAGAGTGCATGTGGGTTAGAAAACCTCTTTATCGCCTCTTCTTCAAGTACAGACTGCAGTTTCAACAAAAAAAAAGCAAGCACATGAAAGTTTTACAACAGACACAAGTTGTCTTTGTTCTCCAGGTCTTTTTTTCTTTTTCTTGGTGGAAGTCAGCAGAAGCAACTAAGAACCAACCGTTTATGGGGTCAGCTAGACCGCTGAGAAAGATGGAAGTGGTTTTAACGATAGTCTCAAACAAAGCCGGCGCCGTCTGCTCTCCGTTGAGCCGAGCCACTGTGTTGAAAATAATGAGCGTATGCATGCAGGACCGGCCATGCTAGCAGGAGGAAAAGGTGAGAAGCAGCTAGAGAAAAGAACTATATAAATTTGAATTTGAGTGAAATTTATGGAAAATAAAAAAAGTTCACACTATTATGTATCATGAAAGTGGGGCATTAGCAATTAGCATAAATAACATCTTATTATACAGTGACAAACTACCAACTTATATGAAGGCTGTTGCTGTTTGAAGACACTTTCTCGTGTCAACAGGCTTTTCCTTTTTTTTTTTTTTTTATTTACAAAACAATATTCTACACCTACATTATCCGTGGACAAACCAGTATGGAGCAACAATAGACCAGTCACCATGGAAACATACAACGTATTGTGCAAAGAAGGATATAACAGACGACCATATGCCTACCCTATAATTTTGTTCTTTACAGCAGGATAACCTAGCAGTTTCTCTAGTCAGTGACTTCTTCAGATGTGCTGCAACATGGACTGCAACAGGCAATCCTTCCTTCCAACCATAACAATCTGTAACAACCTGTATTTGGAACTTAGATGAAGACTTTGCATAAAAGATTATTTCACTTGCATTGTTAGAAATAAATGATTTAATTGATAATAGAGTAATTGACAATCTTTTTCAACGGTTAATTGGGAATTAAAATGCACCATAAAATAACCAAACACTTGATCACCCTCTGATTGCTGCCTTAGTTTTTTATGAAACATTGGCAGACAGATCAACTTTTTAAACTTGCACAACTTGGCTGCCAGATAAACACCCACAATGCATGAAATATGAGCGGGCAGAGCTAACCGGGGAGTGTGATGAATGTACTGTGGGGATATTAATTCTCCCCACTGACATCGGCACAAATGTTTCATTACTGCCGAATTATCATTCAGCGCTGGACAGATTTCATTTTTGCTTCATAGCTCTAAACGTTTGTTTCACATCCTTATTGACACAGCAAACATCCATTTATGCATAAAGCAGAGACCAATAAGTATTCATCTGGTCTGAACACGGATCCAGTTTCCAATTCCTTGGGGAAATATCCAGCGCTTCATATGCTAATAGCAACATTCACATTACATACAGTGTAAGGTAAATATTTCAGTAGGAACAGCTGGGTCGCTCAGAGCAGATTTTAGCAATTTTCCTTTTTTTTTTTTTTTTTTTTTTTTAACTTGCACAACATTAAATAATCTGGATCCAGAAGGAAGCAGTGAGCTGTGCTCTTCTTCCAGTCTGAGAGAAGAGCCACATCCATGTGGTTATTCATCCAGAGCAGCAGTATTTCAGCCGCACTCTTCGTGGATCACTGGTGAATATCACATGCTTTTATAAAGAAGAAGAAAAAAAACAGGAACAGAAGATGTGAGGCATGTGGCCGAGGCAGGCGTAAACGAGAGCGTGACAGACACAAGATGGAGATAAAAATGAATCATAGAGAGACAGAGTTGCACTTGTCAAGAGTAATGACAACGGAGACCGAAGGTGCAAAATTCATTTAGATAGGATTATCCAGCAGCCCCGAGGATCTGGACCCCTAAGCTTTGCAGGAAAGAATATTGCTTTTACTGTAGTGGTATAACATGGCACTAAACACTAGGAATGATGAGCTTTATGACTTTACTGTAGAAAAAAGAAGTTATTAAATGAAAAATGTCAAATTCTGAAGGAGGCAGAATTATTTAAAAGTGTGTGTAAAAACGCTGTCAGGCGGGACGAAACTCAGAAAGCAGACCGTGAATGTTTATTAAAAGTGTTGCACACACAGGAAGAAAGAAAAAAAAAATCGAATTGGTACCGATGAACACATTTACTCCAATAGGTCCTCTGCCATCGATTATCACAGCCAGAGAATTTTCCTTCGATCCCCAAGTTATTCAGCTCAGCTGTTCGCTGTGACCGTCTCAGCTGTGATGAATCAATTCAAGTTAGAAATGAGATCGCATTTAATTTTAGCTGGCAATTTTAGCAAGAATTTATTACAAAGATAAGTCTGGCTACAAACAGTTACAAAGAAGCGGATTGGTCAGAGGGCAACTAGAAGAGACCCGATAACCAAAAAGCCGGAAAATGAATAAATTCTATTGTTTTTTTGTAAATCCAGCTCTGTATCACTACGAAATAAACCGAGAAATGAACGTTTGTGTACCTGTAGAAAACGTGTGTATTTGTGGCCCTTGTTTGTGCAGTTTGATAGCATCTTATTTTAGAAGGAAATCAGAAATCTGTGTGCAAAACTCAGCTGCCATCTGCATGTGGCTCTTGAGAAACAATTGTGGAATTTGGTGCAATCTTTTGGGCACAAACTGATTGGGTGTTGATCAGGCAAAACTAATGATGTTTCCCTTAATACAACTGAACTGGAAGAAGGAAAAATGTTACCCGCGTCTTCGTTTGTAACTTTTGACATGAAACTTTTCTCTCTTTATAGGGTAGGAAAATACACTCAATATTTTTAGTATATTTCCCTACTAAGAGAGTAAAGTAGACTAGTTTTAAAAGAGCAATAATCTATAATGATTGCAGCAAGATCGGGCTCACTGGCTTTACGTTAAAGCATTAAGTAAACAAGTGTTTTAAAAAGAAAAACAGCATTCGGTACGTCTGCAGTGCAGATTATTACTTTTGATTTTGCAAAAATATTTCACATGTGATGCCATCTGACCTCAGGACTGATTGCTTTTGAAATTGTATTTTTGTGAATAAGGAATTTCTCCTTTACTTGGTGATTTTGCAGAATGGTACGCATTGGCCTGTTCTGGTCCCAGCTGCTCTTTTAAAATCATATGTAGAGACATTCGGCAATTTTAGAAGAGTTGCTGTATTCGTATGGAACGGTAATTGTATTCGAATGCCATGAGACATTTTCATACAGCAGAAGCAACATGCTACTTTGAGGCTATTTTCCAATATCTACTGAAAGGCTAAATTAACAATTAATGCAGTTAAATGATATCTAATGTCTGTAAGTGCTCTGGTTTTGTCCTGATCTGGCATGATGATGCATGATGTTCTCCTGATTTTGAACCTTTCTGGACTCGTTTTGTCTCTGACTTAGTTTTGTTGCCCAGAGTATCACAGGTAATAACTGCTGACAATTTGCAGAACCGACTTACCATAAAGTTGTATTTGGGGGTCCTGATTTGGATTTAATAATATTTGATTATATATATTGAAAAAAAACTTCATTTTTTTTTTCTTGTTCGAAGTCTACATTCGAATATGTCAAATGTTTCAAATTAGGAAAAAGATGCAGAAAGATTAATGAAAGAGACGCAAGTCAGGAGAAAGTCGGATATTTTGAAATGAAGCCAGAGACTAAAAGATAACAGCTTAGTGCTAAGAAAGTAAATCACAGAAACGACTGTGGAAAACAGACCAGAATATATAGAGGAGGAAAACAGAAGTGAAATGACTTTAGAAAGCTGTCGGTGAAGGCCATAAACAAGCCAGAATGAGGAAAAAAATTTAGCTAAAAAGAAACCTTTCAAACAATGAAGATGAATAAGAAGTTTCGCAAAGTTGGCGATGAAATTACCAAAGACTAGAGGAATGATTTGAGGCGGAACGTGATCAAGAAAAGACATTAAGAGGAGGGAAAACGAAGGATTTGGTTTGAGGGCAGGTAAAGCAAAGGGAGAAGGAACGGCAGCCTTCAGGCAGGAGTCGAGCCTTTTTAACTCACCAGTTGGGATGAAGCTGGTGATGAAACTGATGGATGACGATGCAGGAAATGCTACCTGCTTTAGCTGCAGCTCAGACATACAAAAACAACTAAATCCATCCTTTGTGGTGCTTTATTTACTTTCTTAGCATCCTCATTGGAAGCTTCAGCAGCGATTTGGACTGTTTCATGACAACATCGCCACCTTGAATTTTCAGCTGTGTGTTTTGGCTTGTTGCCTTTATTTAATAGATTGAGTCCATCCCACACTGGTAAAAATGAGTGAATTTTACCTTGACTGAATAAGTAAGTTGGAAATAAAAAAAAAAGCTGTGCTTGTCAAATATTAAAACGGTGGTATGTTTGAAAGCTTTGAACTTCTCCAAGGATGAGGCTTATTCACGTTAAAGCCAGATATAGATTTTTTTTTTTATGTTTTCCCACAGTTTTGATTTGAGTAATAAAAGTAAACATTTAAAATGATACCGTAGTGGACTTGGGGCTGAATTTATTTGGCTCATGCCCTGCCTGACATGATATAATTGAGCTTTATTTCACTGTATTAAAGTAACTGTGCTGGCCAAACTGTCTGGCTTGTGGCTCAGGTGTAGGAGATGAGAAATCTGAAATCAATTACACTGCTGAATTGGTTTTTCTTCTTTTGTAAATGTTGGATGTTAAATGGATTAAACATTTAAGCAGAATTCAACATCTCCAAGTTGCCCTTTTATTGAATACGAAATACAAAGTGTTTTCAGTCGATGTCATTTATTTCGGTGAAAAAAGCTTTTCAAACCAACGTGACAAAATAATCCTTTGGGTGAGCTGAATTTATTTCTGCCTGCCGCACTGAGGCCTGATTACAATCTGACCTGTGGTGAAATCACTTCAGTTAACGTGTGTAAAAGAACACACAAGGCAATAATTTAATCCTTATTTGAAGAAATTCAATAAGAGATGTGTTAATTGACATCTATTAGTCTTGATAGTCATTTCTGAAGCTTTTCAGACTGCATCAAAATGAAAAAGAGCCATTTTTTTTACAAGTGGGAAAACGGATATGGAACAGCAGCCGGCTAACCAGTGTTACTCAGAGAGCAAATCGACTCATCCAAAGCAACATTTAAAACAGGTTCATGATTCAACAATAAGGCAGTAGGCAGTGTTTCAGAGTAACACTAGATGTGTTTGTTTTTGTTACCATTGTAAAAAAAAAACAAGAAAAACAATGGTTTGTCTCAAATTTGTTAAAACGATCTTAATGATCCCGCCTCCCACCCACACTTATAGGAAAGTATCCCGTTCTTGTTTGCTTCTTCTGGAACCGGTCGACTTTCTGTAATTAACGCAGCCATGAATTCCTCTCTTTGCCAGGAAAAGTCTGGAGGAGAGAAGTGCAATGATTTTTGCAGCAGGACAATTATCCAAAGCTTACCAGCAATTACAGTTCTGAATGAGGTGAAGGTTTCAGCTCAGGCTAGTCAAAGTCCACTCCTAAATCGAATTGAGATGCAGTGGTATTCTCTTGAAAATGACGGTCACGCTTGAAAACTCTTGTGTGGCTTCATTTAAAACAATTCTGTGACTGAAAAACGAGTCAAATGCCTCCACGGTGAAATAAAGTAACAATTGTTGCCAGTTGCGTCCAACGCTTGTAGGCAGCGATGGCACAGCCCTCTTATTAGATCAACATGCAGATTGGTTTGCATGTCTCTTTCCCCCGTAATGAATTGAAAGAATCATTTCAAAACCGCTTCTTGTATTGATCAGATAAATATGTTCCTATTAGATCTGGTTCGAGCTGAAACGTCTGAGCGGGGAACAAATGAACACTCTACAAGGTGCACATTTTCACAGCAAACTCTGACAGAAGACTTGGACAATATTAAACCTGTAAAACCGTTTTAATTTAATGTTTTCAAGGCTGCCTAATGGCCCGGTTGATCTACCTGTTATTGTAGTAAAGTCTTGGCACAGCGAATGCAGATCATATAAAAAAAGACATGAATAAAACCTTTGGAGAACAATGGACAATAAAAATGCGGAATGCAGGTTTGGTTGATTGATGCCTATTGCTCTCTCAATAGTTATCTATTAATCCATAAAATGAGAGAACACCCACCCGGCTCCCTTACATAACCCTTTCTATTTCGCTTTGAGTGTTTTGCACTACAGTTTTTTTTTTTTTGTAATTTCCTTTCATCCTCTTGCTGCCACCCATATTTTCTTGTTCTCCCTCACAGCTATCACACCATCGATTCCATTGTTGCCGGCTGACGCTCTCTATGCCAGCTAGAGTTTCTCTTCCTAACCTCTTGCTTTTTGAGTCTTTCATCTAAATCCACCACCTGACATCTTCTCCTTCCCCCCCCGCCATCGAAATTCCTTCTCGCCGATTCCTCTTAGTGAAGGCGCAGGCTGTTTTTCATCTTTTGCACTTGTTGTCCCTGACACTTGTTGACTTCCATTTGAAAGGTCTCCTTAGGGAAATGTCACTGTTTCGGTAAGTGCCTTTCCATTACGCAGAAAACTCAGGAGAAATTGGGTGAGATCAAGCCTTTTAAGGAGGCGGGAGTAAATCTGCATGAAGGCATTCATTGCAATTACTTAATCTGGCTGGCAAAATACGGCGAAACAGTCGAATAATATTCCACTGGAAAATAAAGCGTGGTCACAGAGTTAATCATACAGATTTGCTTGCTTTTATGATTTAATGTTGGACAATTAAAAACAAATATTTTTTTCATATTTGGTTGCTAGAGAAGCTGTAGCTATAAACCATTTAAAGTGGAATTTGAGCGTATAGAGCCACATTTAATATTGATGATTACTTTTTCCACATGGAAAAGAGGTCAAAAGGTTACTGTCATTACAGTAAAACCGTTTAAAAAAGAACTAAGCTACATTATGTAAATATTCCAGCCACAATTAAATGTTCTGTATTTTCATTCTATTTTTTTTTTTCTTTTTGAGTCTGGCATTGAAAGACTTACTCTTTATAGCTTCTAGTTCATTTTAAAGCTTGTTGCCACAAATAGTAAAAAATATATATATATATTTTATGAACAGATATTCCAATCCTATTCCAGACAGAGAATGTTATCCTTCCTGAATAAATGCTATTCTTACTGTTACTATCAGCCACGTGTCAATCAAGTATTCCTTGCTTGATGTTGATCTGAAACCTCAGTTTTCCTACAACTGTCGTTTTTCAAAGTTTACGCTCTCTGTGAAATTTTCCCTTCTGCATCTCAAAATTGTAGGAAGTTGAACTTAACTCTTCAGTCCAATAAGAGTTGTTAAGAATAAGAATTAAACAGACATCTTGTAAGTTTTGAGTGTTCAAATATTACACCACACAAGTATCTGCTGCTTACTGATTTGCAAAAAGAAAGCTCAGAAAGCAGGCTGACTTTTTGGTCCAGTATTTATTTAATTTTATTTTTTTTTTTTTTTTTTTTTCCAGTTATGTCTGGTATATTTGCTGGCTCCGGTACTCCACAGGCTCTCGACTTTATATTTGCAAGTGGTATTTGTAACGTTTAACTTCACTTATTCCTGAAGCATCCTCTGAAGAAATTCTCAAAATGAACCGTTTTGTAAACACAGCACTTAATTCTCCAGAGATTAAGCAGAGGGCTGTTTTCAGCTGACAGTCAATGTTCCACCTTCGGGTCCCTCCTCATTTGTTGTTCAATAATTCAGATGTGTACGTGGGGTAAACAACACAGGACTTCATCATTAGGTAACCGCAAAACATTGACTTTTAGTGCATATCCTGTGCAGCTTTGCTAAAGTGCAATTTTTATTTTTTTTTTATTGTTACGCAAACGTTTTCTTGAAGTCTCGGTGGGGTTTAGTCGTCAAGTACTCAACATGCACTTAAATTGCTTCCTGTTCCAGTGCCAGAAAATCTTTGCTAGCAATCAGGAGCTTGCAGCTGCCTCCTACAAACACACACACACACACGCACGCACGCTGTCAGACTCTTAAAAAACAAGCCACAGGATTGGTCAAATATCTAGCAGCACTTATGTGGATAAAATGGCTTCACCTGCTGTTGAACCAAGTTGACATGCCCCTTTATCTAACAGCTTTCCTCACAATTCCATCAATACCTGGGGTCACTGTGGCCTCACACCTACACAAACGCAGTTTGGGAGCAGAGCGCGGCGTCCGAATCTGGACTGAAGCATTTCTTAAACATAATGCACACTTGAAGAGAACAGAAAATCACACACAGCAACAACAATCTGCTGTGGCCACGTACAAATTTGATTACTCGAGTATAATTTTGAGCTATAGCGCCTTGCAGGAATAATGCTTTCACACTCTATCATTAGTTATAATCAGGTGTCTGCCCTGGAAGGAAAAAAAAAGATAAAATAAAAAAAAAAAATATATATATATATATATATATATATATATATATATATATATACATATACATATATCAGTGTGAAACTGCACAGGAGTCAGTTTCACAGTGGAACTGAAATATCTGCCAAAGATTGTAAAGTGCTGAGTCACTGCGACTCAACTTTTAACTTTTTTTTTTTTTTGTATTATTTTATTGGGTTGATAAACCGCGTTCTTTTTGAAATTATCACGACTGTCTGTACCCTAAGGCATGTAATATAAATCAAGTTGGACAAGTTGTTCAATGTACAGCTTTTTTGTTATCTTCCCCACAACTTCAAACTGAAATCTTCCTAAGTATCACACTGCCTGTTAGTTATCAGCTTCTCACTGAGGCAATGTATGTAGCTAAACTAAAGCAGCAGTAGGAACAATTGTTGCACTTTTTCCAAGTGCAACAAAAGAAAAAGTGTTAAGTGCACAGAAATTTTGAGAGATTTGATTTCACTGGGTTTTTCTTTTCTGCTCTTTGAGTAACATGGCATTAAAGATGAATAGAAATATTTTCCTTGTTGACAGGGACAATAATTCACTGTAACAATAAAGAGCTTTCCTTGTTACAGTAGTTTTCCATGTTTCATAGACTATAGCAGGGGGCTTCAAAGAATATACAACACTGTTCCACGGGTCCATGCATACTTCTGCTTTTTTTTTTTTTTTTGTGGCATATGACGAACAGAGCAGCTTTTTATGAAGGTAGTGATAAAATGGCGAGGGTTAGAGAGATTTGCATGAACAAAGATCTGTTTTGAAATTCAAAATTGATGATGCATGTAGGTGGCGAGCAACATCAAACTTCGCTGCGAGATTTGACATTTTATTTTAAACCAAATCAACGTTTTCTCAAAGCTACATATTGTTTTGGAGAATTCAAAATAGTCAATCATATTAGTAAAATGGTTGACTATTTTGACTTTAAAATTTAAAATCCCTCAGCGAGATCCACTTCTTTACCAAAACCAAAGTTTAGACCATTTTGCATTTAATCTTCTCATAAACAGGACTATTCATCCATATCTGGAGCATGAGCCTGATGGCACCAATTCAGGTCCTGAAGTTTGAATAACAAACAATACAGCTTTCATTACGTAGCGACTCTGATGAAACATTAACTACCTTGTTGCAGAAGAGAGATAAACTGAATATTGATTATATATATATATATATATATATATATATATATATATATATATATATATATATATAGGCCTAATGCAAAAATAAAGAAAGTGTTATCAGAACTGACATTTACTTGGTTTTTGTTTCCACCTAATATTCCCACCTATTATAGTTTTCTATTATGTTTATTTAACTTTCAAGTTAATTTATTGATGATGACTCTCGACAAAGTTCATTTTCGTTTTTGATACCTTTCACGAGTTCTAGTCCAGTATTTGTTTATGTCATTAAAGAGAATGCATTTTCTAGGAAATGCAGTTCGGATTGACAAAAACAAACAAACAAACAAAAAAAAAAAAAAAGGACATGTCAGGGAAGGAAACATTCTTCTTAAGTTCAAGCAAAAAAATTAAGGTTTTAATCCTGATGCTAGGAAAGTTAAGAGTAACCCGTTAGTTTACAATCAATTCTCTAAAAACTGTAAAACCATCATCTTCCAAAACCAAACCAGTTGGTGACATTTTAATAAGTTGCTGAAAATTTTCAATAGATTCATAAACTGGAGAGAGAGAATAAAAAAACGTCATGAGCGAGTCATTCCCTCAGAAAGATGCGGTCTCCATTTTGGTCTGATTTGACTATGACTTGGCTGCACTTTACCATCTTGTTATTCATTAATTTCAGGACGTCTTTGTTTTTGAATGTGTAAACTCTGTTTCCGAATATTAAACTGATCCACACGAAATGGAAAGTGCACTCTGCACCAGATGCTTCAGCAAGTAAGACCTGAACTTATTCTTACTTACTGTTAAATAATTTGTACTTGTTTCTGATATATTAGGCTGTTACACCCTCTTATATGCAGCATGTAGATGATGGGAACAGTATTATTTACTGTATTCATTTGAAAGGTTTTTCTTTTCACCTTTTTCTCTAGTTTGTTTGTGCAGAAGAATTGTTGAGCTGCAGACAATGATGAAAGTTTTGTTCCTCGTTCTGTGTTCAGGTAAGCATTGTTTTATTTGTCTTAATTTAAATCACGTTTGTGTTTGAGCACAAATATTTTATCTTACATATTTTTTTTTTTTTGTCGGATTAATTATAAATTTTGCCTGCAGTAATTTTAGTCGCTTTCCCTGTAAGAACCGCCTCGCGGTGAAAATGTGCACAAACCAATTAACTTTGCACAAGAAACATAGAATATACCTTACATTTCATCTTATAGAAGTGAAGCTCCTGTAAACAAACTTATTTATAGTACATTATTGTCTTTTTGCAGGAATTTTGCAGTTTTCATTAGCTGCATACCGTCTGCGATACTTTAATGATTATCCAGAAGAGAGACTGAACTGGACTGACGCAAAACAATACTGTGTTGAAGAGGGAGGATCATTACTGAGTCTGCATGATGAAGAGGAGGAGAGGATGATATTTAATTACACTAACCCCGGACCTGGGTTTTGGATTGGCCTCAAGAAGAAGGATAATTATACTCTCTTTTGGTCAAATGGAGAAATTGTCAACTTTACCAAGTCAACAGTAAACATTAGTGATGTAGATCAACTCTGTGAAGCTTTTGAAAACGGTTCATGGAAGGGTGTTAAATGTTCAGAAGAAAAAGCTTTCATGTGTAAAAGTGGTAAGTATAAGCCTGCATTTTCCTTTTTTCTGAAAAAAAAATTACTAATAAAGTTAAAGGAAGATAAATGTTGAGGGATAACATAGTAATAATTAGTGCTTTAACTAATGCAGGTACTCCCCTTTAATATGATAAAATTAATTTTTATCATATTAATCAATACATAAGTAGCTTTAATAAAAGTAAAATAAAAAAAAGAAAAGCTGGTTCTAAGTCAGATCCACTTGAGCCACGTCAATCATCATGGCGGTAACATGTGTTACAAGTCCTGGGTGTCAGAACTGCTGTAACAGAGTTGACACAATCTGAAGAGAAAATAAACAAGGAGTCAGCAATGATGACCAGCGCTGCTGTTGACATCCAGATTGCGTTTGTTTTTTTTGTTGTTTTTTTTGCTGTCTTGTATGAGTAACCAAACTGAGCTCAACCTCTGTAACTATGGTAACTCAACAATCAAACAATGAATATTATTCTTTGCACTTTTACAAAGTAAACTTGACAATCCCTTTGAAACCACTTTGAATCTCTTAATGTATCACCTGAAATTATTGAGACAGTTATAGTCGATAATACCGCTCCTGTCCCCACCTCAGGAAAGCACTATAAATACAGACAGATCAACATGCCGAACTGCAAATGATTAAAAAAAAAAAACTAAATACTGTGGTGGCATTTTTAGGTGCACCACACATGGACATAAAAAGTAACATAAATATAACATCCATATCAGCTCCTTAAAAACAAAGAAGTGATGCGTACATTTTACTCTTGCTATTTCAATAAACCTATTACTGTTCATTTCCTGTTATAAAATATATTTCTTATTATTAGGGCTATCATCTAACAAGACACCAATTTAAAAAAAATGTAAATAGTAGTGAGTGAGAGTTGCTTCTTCCAGGGAAAAAAGTTGTCCTTCAGAGTTAACCCACTTTATGTTGCATATAATGAAGACTTGGAAAACACAGATAAGCTCCTGTACACACTGAAAGCTGGAAAAAATGTACTGATACGCAAAGGAGTTAAATTTTAAAGTGCCAATCCTGCACTTAAAAACACTGGTCAGTGTTATTTTGGTGAAACCCAATAACCCTAAGTCAATATTTATCTTCTTATGGATTTAACAGTTCAGTTCTATTCAATCAAGTTTATCATTTTGAAGTGTAAATTTACACACGTGCTCACTTGAATCTACTTTCTTTTTGTTTTTTCTTTACCAGGTGAAAATTTCGTCCTTGTAGACGATGTTGAGAGAAACTGGTGCCAGGCAAGGCAACACTGCAGAACACATTTCAACAATTTAGCGAGTATCATGGACGAACAGCAAAATGAAGACCTGCGACAAAAAAGTCGAGGAAAAAACGTTTGGATCGGGTTTCAGCATGACAAATATGAATGGGCAGACAAAAGTTGTTCAACATTCAGAACTATTAGTGATAGTTCTGACACATGTGTCTCTTTACATAACAATGGGAATGAGCTTAATTGGATTCCACTTGGGTGCAGTAATGTAAAACCAATCATTTGTTATAAAGGTTAGCTATAAATTTAATACATTTACTGGCAAATATTGTTATTGAGAAAATTTAGAAATGTTGTAATGCAGAATTAGAACAAATATGCACATTCATCTTAGACATTAATAAGCGAAGCAGTAAAGTTCCAAGAGAATATCAGTGCTATGTTATTGAGAAATAGTGTGACATAAATTTACCTTCTAGGCTCAATTAGATCCAGTAAAGTAAAGTTTAACATGTCATAATTTGGAGTTTTAATCAAATACACAAATAATCAATCCCAAATGCTAAAAATGCATCATCCTATTTCCAGACACTGTCAGCACAATTTATAGACAAGCTAAAGATTAGCATGCAGCAAAGGATTAAAAGAATTGCGTTGATGATCTAGGCGAGCCTTTCACTTTCTGTGAGTCTTATTTGTGTTTTTTGTCTTAATTTTCAGGCAATGTGAGAATCATAGTAATCAAGGAGCCCAAAACTTGGGAGGACGCCCTGAATTACTGTGAAGCCAGACATTCACGCTTTCTATGGATTGAGGATGAGGAGGACCAGAAAGCTGTTGGACAGTGGCTAAATTTCACTGTCACTGGTTCTTTGAAGCATTTGTGGATCGGTCTGAGGCAGAGTTCTGTCTTTGGGTTCTGGATTTGGAGTGACCGAATTGCAAACTATAAGAACTGGGAGAATGGAAAACAGCCTGAGATGGCTTTGTTCCGTCACTGTGGTGTGATTGATGCTAAAATCTTCGAATGGAGTGGTGAAGATTGTAAGCTTATGTTACCTTTCCTCTGTGAAGAGGATATAATATACATGAAGACCTAAAATTACAGCTTCATTCAACAGCTGAAAGCCTAATGATGTCATGTTACCACTTCCATCCATCTGTCTGTTTCTCTCTCTCTCTCTGTTATTGGTGGGTTTGATTCTATGTTTAGGTGTTTTTTTTTAATCATTTCATGTAATCAGTGTCCGAATTTTGACTGCATATTTAAGGTCTCATATGTATTTCCAAAAGCAGTATGTAAAATGTTTTGCCTTTTTTTTTCTGTTGTGCAGTTTTTGACAAGAGATACTTCCAAATCATATATTTAAAGTGATTAAATAATTACAGATTTAAAACAAAAATTCTGATAATCAGTGTATAGATTTTTTTTAAAAACGTATGCTCTATATGTTTTATTGTTTTATTGTTTTATTATACAGACACACTTTTCACATGCTCACAAAAGTTGTATTTGCTTAATAAACACAGGAACGCTTGTTTTATGGTGTCTGAGCTTTATATGTTAGGAAACAAAGTTATGGGGAAATGTTACAAAAGCATGAAAAAGGTGGTCTACTACTTTGATTGTGTTAGTGATCCCTGCTTTCTGAGAATACAGAAAGCATACAGAATCTTCCAGATCAACAGTGTTGTCATTTACTTCTTATAAAAGTGTGTTTTCAAGCATGGAGAAAAATTAAGAGGCTGAAATTTACTCCTGCTTGAGATTTTTCTGTTGATGCAAGTTACTGCAAAATAGAACAAGATGTTTGAATGGTTGAACTTTTTAATTAAAGCTTCTTTTTTTGGAAAGGGGGGGTATTGTTTAAAGTGTGATGGAGTGAATGGAAATTAACTTTGACCAACTTGGAATTTGTTTAGTTAGATCCAACGTTTGAGCCTGTCTTTAAACCTTTTGAATCCCTTTTTGCAACATAGAAGCAGCTTTTTGTGGGAGGTCACAAGAATGCTGCATGTGACATGTAGTGTTAGATAGCAGAGGTGTGGACTCAAATAAGGACTTGGATGTCATAACTTTGGACTTGACTTTGATGCCTATACCTGGGAGTAAACCTGAGCTGATTCAATAACATTTTCTCTGATTTACTTGGAGTGTTTTTTTTTTTTTGTCTCCGTGCTCTAATATTACCCAGTAATACTGATTAACCAGTGACTGGACTTTTCGGACACTGGAGACACTGACACTGCACTCATGCGATCTTCATTGTTGGACTACTAACACCAATTGGCTGGACCTCGGTTAAATTGAAAGTAAAGGGGATGAATATTTATGCAATCATTTCTTTTATATTAAATATTTTTATGTTCATTAGTTTTTAGAAATCATATCTCACTTTGACATTAATTTTTTTGTCATCGTCAAATAAAATGTTGCTACAAATGATTTATATAAAAGCAATAAAAAGGGTAAGACGTCCATTTCTCTGAATGCTCCGTCTGCAACATGGAGACAGACTCAGCTGTTCTTTCCAATCTCTTAAAAATTAAAACAGGAAAACCAAACATGGACTTTCTAAAAGCTTAGTTGCTATGAAGTTTATTCCTGACAAATCCTTGAACACATTTGTACCAATCGGGGACGAATCAGAGCGTACAACCAAGAAAGGGAGCATAAGAGCAGCAGATGGAGGGCGGGGGGGGAAGTGAGAAGAGCAGCAAAGCCTGTCAAACTATTAATGTCATGTTGTGAGCCCGAGGCTCCCGGTGACACCGGAGATGAGTGGACATGTTTAGCATAGTGCGCCGCATGCGTGCACGGCCATAAACACCTGCCAGAGAACTCTGCAGCTACTAGCCATTCTGTGGCATTCTCTAATCACCGGTCTGAACTCTCCCTATTAAATACTCACAGATTCAGTGAAGCCTTTATTATCTGCAGTGGCTCACAGGGATATTGTTCTGGAGTGCCGAAGGTGGCGGTCAGTTTGACTTTTGACATTGTTGCCCGGATGCATTAATAGCTTTCATGTGTTCGTGTCCCACTCGCACTGATAAATCACTCCTATTAATGAAACACATTTTGCTGTTAGTAAAAGTGAAGCATTTCACTCAGAAAACCAGCATGTCTATATTTGGTGACCCACTGACGGGTTGCTGAAATATTGCTCAGGATTAGACTTTTTAGTCCAGCACAATCTACAAGTGCTCAACTGGATTGAGACCTGACAAATTTGGGGGCTAAACTGATACCATAAACTCATCACTCAGCTTCTAAGATCCTCTTTGAACCAATATTGTTTTGTGGGTAGTGTAAAAGTAAACTCCAAGTGAATGACGAGACTCGATGTTTCCCAGAACACTTTTCAATCTCACACTGTCTTCACTGGTTTGCATTTTGGTACCATCTGTCTCCTCTGTAAGCTCCATCCTTATGACAACATGATTCATTACAACTGCCCACGTTCTTCAGGTGCTTTCTGATTTGGACAAGGGTCTGCATGGACACTCTGACCGGTATGCTGCTCCACAGCCCAGTACTCGGCAAACTTTGATGCATTATGTATTCTAAAACTCTTCTCCCAGACGCACCAAGGAGCTTCTTCAGCAATCTGAGCAACAGCAGCTCATCAGTTAGACCAGGCGGCACAGGCCGGCTCCCCTCCTCCATGTTTCAATAAATATAGCTCTGGTTTACTACCATTCCTTCTTTGGAGGCCACTCCAAAACTGAAAGACTCGAGGATGTTCATATATATGCATTTTATTTTCATTGCAAGTCTCTTAATTTCTGTACGAAATGAATGTGGCTGCAGTCTTGCCTTGTTAAAGGATGAAAATGAATGAATCCATGAGCCTTATTTTGCACTTGCTCACTTACCTTTTCCAGAACATTCAACCCGGCACGGGGAAAAAAATG
>NW_015114324.1:21668-52825 GCF_001443285.1 Poecilia latipinna | reverse complement strand
AAGAAGTATGTTTGGAGAAAGAATATTAAAACAATAATCTATCTTATCCATTAAAATATATTTTACATGTGTGTTAAGAGCACTGAAAAACTTAGGTTGAATTGATGATATAAAAGAAGAATATGCATGAATACATACAATAGACTTTTGTTTGTGATCTTACTTTGACATTCCTCCCACACAACTTAATCAATAATAATAATAATAATAATAATAATAATAATAATAAACATGTTCCAGAGTGGTTCATTGTATATAAAGTATTTTTGTGAATAATAATCAAACTAACGTTAATGTTCACTGATATTGGAGTGGTAGTGACACCATTCCACAGGTGATTTATCAGTATTCAGTTGCTTAACTCTTGAGTTTAATGGTTGAAAGTATGTGATACCTTCTGACATTTGTATTCTTTTTTCAAAAGTTTTGTTAGTTAAGCACTAAATATAACTCACAGATTATGAATCATATTCTATATAAACAAAAAAGGAGACAGCTCAAAGTAGAATTGAGTAAATAAACATCTATACATTTAAAAACATTTGAGGAATTAATTATAATAAAAATAAAATATACTGTCACGTAACTTTTGAAAAAATAACTTTTTAGAATGTATTTTTTCTGTCAACTTTCATTTAACACTCCAGTCCAGTTGGTGGCAGTAATGCGCTTTCATAGTCGGTCAAGCACCCGCCATTAAACTCCAGAGGAAGATTTGCACCGGCTACTGCTAAACCCAACATGAACGAAAATGCCCGTGCGTTGTGTGAAATGGTGGAAAAAGTCCTATTTCACGGAGTTACCTTTTCAGTATCGTTTTGATATTAAGCAATGTTCCGGCGGAAAACAACAGATGACACCGCGGCGGTCCAACAAGGCCGAACTCACGATAAGAAAGCTTTTATGAATAACGAGCACGGGCAGCGAGGCGAGTTGCTTTGTTTGTTTTTTACAGAAAGCGGTCTGTCGTTTTTATATGCCAAAACAAGTGTAGGGTGAGATTTCGTATTGTATTTTTTATTACATGTGATGTTCTGAACTCTTTTTTTATTTTTTTTTCAGACCTGAAAAATGGCCAAGCCTCAACAACCAGGCCTCAGACCATGGTGCCGAGGTGCTCTTACGGAGTCCACCAGGACGAAGAGAAATTCAGTAGGTTATGATTTCACATTTAGTCAATAGTGAACACTCGCATATTTGTAAGGAAAACTGATTTTCTCGTTATTTTGTTTATTTTGTTATAACGCAGTACAGCAAGGCAGAGTGTGGAAAGCAGTAGACAACATGGCGGACGGAGGACGGATATGGGGACGGAGCCATGAAGCCGGTATGTATTATTTACAGTCACTGTGTTGATTCCCGATTGTACAATGGCTGGTTGAGAATAATTTTAACTTATTTTTGAGAAAGCGATATATTTGCTACAATATTTTTTTGCTTTTACATTTATTTCCACAGACACTCCACAGAATGGGAGTCACATTTGTGTCAATCAGAATCTTCAGGAACGTCCTGATGTCCGTGATGAGGACTGTGTGTGAGTATCTACTATTTTAGAATGTTGATGATATTTTATGCTTCAATATTGTTTATGTACATAATGTAATTATGCTATGTATTGACGATGCACAAAAATGTTTTCCAGCTACATCCAGGACCTACTGCCAGTCATCCAGATGTTGGTCAAGAAAGAAGCAGGTAAGATCTAGAGAATGGCATGATGGATTAGTGTATTTAGTGGATTCTAAAAGTTTATTAGTTTATTAGTTTTAGTGACGCTGTTCAGGCCACTTGCCTGGGTGGTGCACTCTTGTGTAATTAGTTTAATAAGGTTCCTGTTGCTAATGGCTGATTTCACTATATTTGCATCGGTAATGACATTTTAGACGCATACGGTGCAAAGATCTCTAATTTAGAGTGGAAATTGCCCATCAGACCCACCTGAGGGTCATGTAAGTTGAGTTGGTGCGGAGATGTATACTGGTGGCTGTTTCTGTGCTGATATTAGTGTGTGTGTGGGTGTGTGTGTGTAGATCTTAAAAAATCTCTGCTGCCTCCACAATCCTTTGGCCCAGTCGTTGTTCTTTGTTTTCCGTCTTCATTTTTGTTTTTGTCGAGTACCTTTATTCAATTTAATAAATAGTTGTTTTTTCCCTGCACCACTGTGTCTTACAAGAATCTTTCTATATCCAAAGTTATCCGACAAATCTATGTACCTTAACAGAATATTTTACAAGGAACAAATGTGTGTTTTTTCAGATTCCAGATGTATTGATTTCCTCTTTGGCTCATATGAGAAAATAACAGAACCACAAAAAAAGATGCAACTTAGGGCATCTAACAGATATGATATTGGCCGAGTTTTAGCAACAAAAGCAATACCTTAATGTCTCTTCGGTGTAGTAAGTTTTGGAGGCATTTATTGAGGCTTGACCTCACATTTGACTCTTCAATGTAGCAAAAAAGTCTACAATCAATCATGTCATTGGAAAAAAATCCCATATTATGCCTTCATACCGCTGTTCTTGAGTTATGATCTGGCTTGTGCAATTGCTTTTGCACATTTTTAGCATTTTCTCTCTGTTTTTTTGGTAAAGATGCCTCACGTTGCTTCAAATGAATGCATGCGTTCGAGAATTTTGTATAAAAAAATTCTGTACATGGTTTTTGAAGTAACAATCTGTTAGTAAAATTTAGGTGATCAGCGTCACAAAGGTCCTCTGTAGCATCAGAGGACCAACATTTATGAACACACAATTTGAAAGCAAGATAGCTACTTAAACAGAGCGACGAGAGGCTTGGCTGTTCAGAGGAAATTATGTATACACACATTCAGGCAGAAATCTGTTATGCGGACTTAAGAGCCATCCACGCCCCTGGTTGCTGATCCTATACAGAGCGGACTGGAAGTTTTTTATATGCCACCTGAATGGCCTCACATTTTGCTTCCCAATCCTTACTCCAGTATTCTTCAAGTACTTCTCCATATTGTTCCCTCTGCCTTTCATTGGCTTCCTGAATGCCTGCCCTTCAAAGCAGCGGAGCAGTGAATTGTAACATAATGATCTGCTTGGTGACTTCAGAAATCAGCAGTAGATTGGCCTTACAGTAGCAATGCTGTGTAGTTTCTGTCAAACTCAGTTCTTTCCCTTAGTTAGGCTTCTGAGGGGTCAGAGATTTCCATCTGGATTGTTTTTTTGTTTGTTTTTTTTTTCGTATGTTCTTGATTTGGTGGAGACAAAAGATTTCAAACTGCAGCAGATAATATACAAAAATATATATATATAACATCACTATGTAGTTGTGATGAAATGCTTGGAAACAATTATGGTACAGTATTGTTTTGGAAGAGCCAACGATGAATTTTCCCTGCTTTACACTTGATGCTGGACTTTGCTGACCGATGAGAACAATTTGATCAAACCTAACAGATGTTTCTGAAAATATTTTACAAAAAAACATTGAATCTCCTTGTTTTAATATTTTGCAGCCCTGCTGCAGATGTAAGTTTGGTTCTTCACTTGAGGCACAGACGGCAGCACGGGGACTTTTCTCTTGGCAGAGGAGTTTTGTGTGGGCTTGAAAGATTGTTGTTGGTAGCATTGATTTCTGTGGATTCTAACACATCTCTAGTGGCTTTTGTCCATAATAATCAGACTTCCTAATGCTTTTTTAACATTTAAAACCAGATTCATCCAATTCCTTTCTAGATTTCTAACTCGTTCTACCATCTTTCACATGCACAATTTTCCCGCAGACATTTCTTCTTTAACGAGACACAACGCACATCAGCAAATCCTATTAACATTCACAAACTCCACTTCCCTCTTTGACCTGACCTGGGTGCCAACTCAGAGACAAACTGATTGTGTTTCTTTGGCCTTTCGACTCCTTCAGTCCTAATAATCATCTACAGTACATACTTTATTGACCAATTAAAATTTGTTCCTGACAATTAGGACAAAGTTACGTTTATGAGGTACATAAAGGATATTTCACATATTTCTCTTAAAGTTTTTTTGTGTTTTTTTGTGCAAGCATTGCCCTGTGATGGACCGGTGTCTACGGCGGATTGTTTCTCTCGGTGTTCTTTATTGAGCCATTTAATTGAAAAAAAAAATCTTCATTCCTTAACATTTCAATTTTTTATTCTTTTCCCTCCTTAAACCATATCTTAAAACCTTTAGCTTCCTCCAGTGGTAACTTGTTTGCTTGCAGATTTGCTCCTCAGCGGAGCAGGCATAAAAACGTACCCTCTCCGTCCTACGTTTTCCCAGACCAACAGATTTACCAGTGAAAGTGATCCTTTTAGCACCTCCGAGAAGTTAATTCCATCACCAGCAGAGCATGAATATTTGAAACGTTTTGGCAAACAGCAGCTAACAACCCAGAGCAGGTTGTCCTCAGTGCTAACACGATTGGGTAAAATAGATAAAATTGCTGTGGATATCGAGAGGCAATTGTTTGAGAGGCTTAGCGAGGCCCTGCTGGGTTGTCTTTCAAATGGCTGAGTCCACAGATGCTTCAAAAGCCTGGCAATTTTATCAACATAGAAGACTTCAAGAAGAATTTTCTGTAATCTAAAACACCATTACAGGGCTGTGGTAATTGAGCTGAACAGTCCTTTCCACCTTGACTTATTTAATAAAATAAAACACAGCCATCGAAACAGTAGCTCATAGGTAGATGTTCACTGTAATGTACCACTGTAATGGCTAATTTAATGTAATCATTGTCTTGACTTTCTATATCTAATTGGATGGAGAAAAAAAAGTTTGACAATAAACTTGTCAAACTTGCATCCAAATCTCCCCATCAAGCACCAATTCATCTGTTAGGGCAGATTAGGAAACCCAGTTAACCTAATAGTCATTTTTACTCTGAGGGAGAACATTCAAGCCCCATCCAGAAAAAAAAAAAAAAAAACTCAGGTCGGAATGAGGCAACAGCCGTTTGCCAATCAACTTTTATATATTATTGGCTTCTTTAAATTTTACATGCAATCAGATCCTGCTCTGACTTTCAATCTAAAAAAAGAAAACTGTTTTCCCTTATAACTGTACCTTATCTCGGTTCCTCCTTATTACGGCTCTGTCTTCATATCAGATAAATGATTTAACAATATGGGCAGCTGCAGATTGTGATTCAAGTCGTTTTATTGGAAAATGTAAAATAAGTCCACAAAATGAATTGGCTTCACTTTTGAGGCAGTGAAATTGCAAAAATAGATGAGTTTTTGCCATTATTTTATTTTATTTTTTATTTTTTTTACACTGGTCCACAGATGCAACAAAAGACACTTTTTCATATTTTCTCACATTTCAAGTCCACATACTGCAATACGTTTTCATATTGTGATTTGGAGGGAAAATTATTCATACATACATCAATCTTTACAAATAAAATCTGAGAAGTGTGGAGTGCTTTTGAATTCGGGCCTCTCTGGGTCAACACCACATTTTTGTTTTGAGGGCGACTCAAAACTTCTCCACTACAGATAGTGTTTAAAATGTAAGCTATAGAATAAACTTTTGCATCAATTGTGTTACAAAAAAATTAGCACAAGGGATTAATAACCAGTAGCAACTGGTTTTGTTAGTTATGTTACCTGTCAGTTTTTCTTACTTTTGAATTCCTTCTATCTCACTATTCGTGCCTAAAATGCCAATTATTATTGTCCAATTTAGTCTTTTTTTTAATTTGACATTCAAAATAACTGCACAAACATTTGTGCTGTATTTGCTGCACCTCATTACTTAACGACTTGCATAATTTAAGACAATCAGTTGTCATTTAAATTGGTGTCTCTTCAATTCTGATGCAGAAAGTTTTCTCATAAGAATATTTCTATTAAATGGCTTTGGTTCAAAACGATCGTATGAATTAAAAATAAAAGATGTTAGTAGACTTACACCAAACTAGCAGGGAGATTCAAATGGCTGCAAGTCGCTTTTTTCTGTCCATACCTGTGACCTAGATTGGAATGAATCAGGACTAATCTGTTGGTTTAACTTTCTCTCCTGCATATTCACAATCTAATGATTTACTTAGTCAATAAGACTTTTAAATATGGAGTAGTTTGAGGATGTGTAAAGCTTACACATACTGTAAATGCAGAGATGTTTGATACCCCAGTATATTTCTTCAGTCGCTGGTGCAGAAGCGATGGTGAACGACCTTAGATAATAGAGGAAAAATGAAGTCGGCATCAAAGATCTTTCTTCAAAGGATTCTTGGCTCGCCTGCTTTCTTTGACCACTCCTTTACTGAGGGCAGGACAGTGAGTCAGTTACATCATAAAAAATGAGACTGTGGCTGCAGGTCTCTTTGACATTTCTTGACAGGTTACTAACCACACTCACAAAGTTCAGTTTCTGTTCTTGCTGAGTGCTTAAGTCCCTTTTTCTTCTAGCCCAGTGTGTGTGTTGGGTGTGTGTGTGTCCCTGAATTAGCAATGCCTTTTATTTCTCCTCTGGAATGTTGCTGTTTTTGTTCTGTTATGTCTCGAGTTTCCTTTGGTGAGATTTTTCAAAAATGTAGTTTTGTTTTGCTTTTGTTTTCTCTCTCTCTCTCTCTCTCTCTCTTTTTTTTGCCTTCATATTTTTATTCCCTCTGAGTAAAGCTCAGACTTCCTACACATTTTTTTAATATCAAATTTCATGTCTCCAAGTTCTCAGTTCTTCCTTATAATGTCATTTGGTGTGAAAAATGGATTTGATAGATGCAAAGATGGATAGTTGGATGGGTGGATAAACTGATGCACAGAGTAAACTGATAGATATGTAATAAACAGATGGATGAATAACTTTAAATAGGATAAGGAATAAAGTCTGGCTGTACAAATACTTTTTCCATTATTTCTACGCTGATCTTGACCTTGGCCTCTGGTCTTAAACTGAACGCTAAGTGAAGTGGACTCGGTAATTAAAAGGTGGAGTAACCGACTCCGTTCTGCTCCTCCCTCTGTGCAGAGTTAGTGCCGGGCGGATTAGCTCAGGCCTTAGTCGTGCCTCACCACCTGCTGTGCGATAAGCATAATGATCTCTCTCACCATAATCACTGTAGCATTTACTCTGATTTCTGTAGTGCCGTGATGGTGCGGAGCAGCACATTGTGTGAATGGTGTCTCCCAGGCGGGTTATGAATAGAAATGTAAAGCTCCCAGTCTGACACTGTGCTATCGAATCGCTCTTTCTGCCCTTTTCACAAATTCGCACACGCAGCCACACACTCGGCCCTCCTAATCACGCTGCAGAAGCAGCAGGAGTCAGCGGTCTAACAGTCCTGATAGATGTTGCCCTCTCACACCACATCTGAGTTGGTCGAGAGAAGGATTCCTATCACTGTGTGGCTCTATCCATTATTGATTAGTGAGGGCAGCAGGAGCATGTATCTGAGTGTGTGTGTGTGTGTGTGTTGGTGGAACCTGGATGTAAAGAGTGGCACGCAGGCAGTTTATGAACAAACAAATGGAAGAGACGCAGAGGAGCAACAATAAGGACGAACAACCACCAGTCGCTACTTAGCATTTCAAATGCAGTCATGCTGTGGAGGATGTTCAATAGTGACATCTAACAGCATCTGATCCAAATTTCAAGCTTATGTGTGGGAAAAACTGCAGCAAGTCCAGGTTGAGATGGAGCTTATTTCCCAGGATTACATGATTGGGTGTTATAATAATAATAATAATAATAATAATAATGTGTTAGCTTTGACTTCAAATTGTTTCGGGATCTAATTTTCAGAAAGTTTTTCCAGTGTTTTAGCAAAACCGCAACATCTGGACTGGTCAGCTATGCAATATGCAACTATGCCGTACTACACAGTCTTTAATTTGTCAGTGTTTTCATGTTTCTTTGCTCTTGCAAGTTTATTAAACAGAAATGGGGATGTGTCCTGATGTAGTAATATTTTAAAAAGTCATTGA
This sequence comes from Poecilia latipinna, assembly GCF_001443285.1. NCBI lineage: Eukaryota > Metazoa > Chordata > Actinopteri > Cyprinodontiformes > Poeciliidae > Poecilia > Poecilia latipinna. The sequence continues at coordinate 44,898 of NW_015114324.1, read as the reverse complement.
GTGAAACCTGTTTAATCAGTCCCACACAGTCTGATTTCAAGTCTTTTCATTCTGATTAGAATAATACCGATACAAAAGTGTGGCCTTTGTGAGAAATATTTTTAAATCTTTTTAAATGTCACTTTCACAATGTGTTTTTAATGTGACAAATGAGACTCACTGGAACCTATATTCTAATTCTTTGAATGTCACTGCATGTCACCTTAAGAAAAGTTTAGAAAAAGAAAAAAGTTTTGACAGGTTTATGGATCTTATGATCTACAATCTTATCTGCCAAACTAAGGAAGTTTGATAGATAGTCAATTGCTCCAGTATTTTCAAATGTATCGACTCTATCCTGTCTGTTTAACTGAGGCCTATGAAGATAGATATTTAGATATTTAGGTTATGTTAATCAGAGAAAAACAATATTTTTAGGGAGATAGTTTTCGTTTAACCGAGTTGGTAACAGGGAGAGATTCTCTGTTTGACACATTTGCATGTTTCCCAAATGTTTCACAGTTCCCTAATATGAGCACAGTGAGATGTTGCCTTGATTAAGGCTTCCTCTAAGCAAAACAAGTGCAAAGATGTGCTTTAATGACAGATGTGTTGACATGCGAAAGTGGAGTCTACAGGAATAGCCTGAGGAAGCTACTCCAGAATGAAAAGTGCTTCCAGGTTTTACACAGATTAGATTTCACAAGGCATCACGCCGTAGTTCACCTCGGATAAAGTTTGTTTATGGCCGTCGTGTTAATATCGCCAAATAATTAGGTAGTAATTTATTGATGTCATCTTTCATTTTGACACCATGTGACTTTGACTAATGAAGCTCATGTCTGAGCAGCTTGAAGACATGATAAAGTCTTTTATGAATATCTTTTCATTGATTAGACTTCGGTAATGCATTAATACAACAAAATTAGATGTTTAAAGCAAAATTAGATGTTTAAAGCAGAACAGAACTTCAGTTAACATCATAAAACAGAAAAGTAAACATTTTTGAAGCATTTGAGGCAAGCACAAGAAAAATTCTTGCTGTGCAATTTGCAAGCAGATAGTAGTATGCAATAGGAGTTGGAATATTCCCGTCTCCCAGCAGAAATCATTGCAAAACCCTGAGATCACAACTACATGCAACTTTTAGTTGCATCTGTGCTCCATCAAAACTGAATCAGACAATTGAATTACCTCTTTAGTGCAAGAGTTTTTTTTTGTTTTTTTTCCCAGGATGGAAGGATTGGAGACCCTTGATCTAGATCAAGGTTGTGAAACTCTACTACAAGTTGAATATTCTGCATTTTCTTTTAACGTGACCTTGTTCTAACTCATCTTATTTTAAGTGGTCAGATTGCCTCCTCATAGTTCAATGGAAATTAAGCGATGAACCAAAGATTTAACTCAGGAAGCTGTTCTGAAGAGGTAGTAAAGGAGAGTTCCTAGATCCATCTTCCTGAGTTACAGCAGAGGAGTACTGTTCTGTTGAGACAAAAAGGTTGCACGAATAAATGCAGTTGGATCAAATGAGATCCAACTCATTTTCAACACTTTTTTTTGTTTGAGACTGTGGAATAGCACAGTGCTATTAATCTGAAAGCTTTTTACAGATCTTTTCTTGGTGCTGTTGTTCTGAAACAGAAGGGTTGGGTGGTAAAAGTAAAGTAAATTCCTTTGGTAGAAGATGAAAATGTTGAAGCATGAATTTGTTGTTTCACAGTGGGATATGTGCTACATTATTTCTTGACCTCTGGTTACCAAGCAACTGGACTGATCCGAGAAAATTATAAGGACTCACAGTATGTCAAGTTAACTATGCACACATTGTGTGTAACAGTGGGGATAGTTTGCATAAATTTCACTGTATAAAGTCTTCATATATCCAGCTACACATTCAGACTGTTCTTTTTTTTTTTTTTTTGCTTTCATGCTATCATTGAATCTCCATTTTTGTGGAACATAAACTGAATTATTCTAACATGCAGAATTTTCCTGGAGCTGATGAAATCCCTCCTCTCACCGCCGCAGCATAAACAATCGCTCTGTATTCTGCTGTGCGCACACTCACACCCTCGACAGCTAACTCTGTGACACACCCAGCAGGCATGGCATGACATGACCAATCACCGGGACTGCAGCAAGATTCCTTTTGGCACTTTCTGAATGGCTTTCCTGAAAAGGGGAGCAGAGAAGCACCATTTCAACCATTAGATGAAATGCCTTGATGGGGTAAGGGCAGAGGAACGGGTTTATGTGTATAAAAGTGTGGCTCCACAATGGACAATTGTTTGGGGGCATCCATTTTTCAGAATCAAACACCATTACATTGATAGGTTCAAGGCATTCTGAGGTGTAGATCATCTGACGGCTCGATTGCTTTGGGTATTTTCTTACCTTTTTTTTTTAATCCATTGTCTGACCTTCTGGGTGCGTTTAAGGATATTTAAATGGTTTGAGGTGCAAATGAAATGGCGGGCCTCATCAGCATGAAAATGTGCAAGTCCCAAGTTAAGGTGAATATGGCAAAAACATCTGAGATGGACAACATTTCTTTCACTGTTGTCATGTTAGTATCTCAGATCTAAAGAGGAATAAAAACGTTGACCTTCACTGAGATTTGACCAGAAGACTAGCTGTAAAAAAATTTTTTGAATTGCGAAGATGTAACAATAACTTTTTAATAACTTCATAGCTGGCTTTAAAGCAGCTACTAGATAACCAAGGCTGTATTGTGTAAATACATTTTATTTAACAATAAAATGATGTATGATGAGTGTGATGGACTCATCATCTATATATAGTCTATATAGACTGATCTGTATAGACATTTCAACTGTTTTTGTTGCTTGTAAATGAAAGACTAGAAAATTTCTGAAGAAATGTAAAAGTTGCCTGCCAAAGCGTGCATGGGTACTGATGCCAAAAGTTAGCAACAATCCTAAGGTTAAACAAAAATGTAGTGCTTAGCATCTGTATTATCACAAGCATGTTGACAAGCATGTGTGTAATTCATTTAATATGCTAAACATAGCTATCACATCAAAACTGAGCTAAAATAGCTGTAAAGCTAATGTTAGCATGAGGACTATCACTGGCATGTGGAGCAACTAGCATTTTGACACTACTCGTAGGATGTGTGTTATCATTAACACATTGCTTAATCTAAGCAAATATTAGTGTATAAACTAAAATTAGCCAAAATGATAAGGCTAGCTTAAATGCATGTGGAGTATCAGCATGTTGACTTACATTGACTTAGTTCATTCAGTATGGTAAACATAGCTAATGAATTAAAAAAAAATGCTGAAATGCTTATTTTAGGTAGAATGCTAAACTCTACATGTTATCAGTAGCATGTAGAACTAATTTTCATTACTATGTAAAGCTTAGCTTTTAAATAAAAATTAGCTAAGACGCCAATGTTGGCTTAAATGCCACTTTTAGTGTGTAGATTATCACTAGCATGTTGACCTACTAGCATAGCATTCTACTGTTCTAAGCCAATTTCCAATTATAATTATTTTTTCAGCTTAATATATATGCAATAATATTTATGCTCTCCTATGAGGGCTTTACACCCAACGACTACTCCCCTGTGAATCATGGTTGTTGCTAAGTGTAGGGGACCCGAGAGATGAAATTAGTTTCTTGTGAATCAGAAGGTGAAGGACAGCTGATGGTTCTCAAATGCAGGCTGGGCATAAGTAATGATGAGACACTTGAACTGAAGCTTGGAGTGGTGAGCAGAGCATAAAGAGCAATTAAAAATGGGCCCTGAATTAGAGGCCTTTATTCTTCTCCCATAAATCATGTGATCGATGATGGTTGGCTCCCAGGCCAGACACACAGCTTCAGCTGGTGATTTACTCCTGGGTTTGCTCTGGAGTATTTTGTTTGTTCTTTTATCAAAATTTTATTGAAAATGGCCATTTCTGCTTTTTGTTTAATTCGTCATCGATGTTATCCAATTTAGAGTTAAATGAAACGTAAGCTGAGCGTTTCCAAGATTCAGTGCTCAGTTATCTGCGCTATTCAAAGTATCATTGACTGTGAGGGGAGAAGAACAAAATTGAAGGTAATTTATCTGTTCTGACGGTACTTCAGAGCAACAAGCATGTCGATGGCAAAAACCGACGCTCAACCACAAAACCTGCTGACCTAGGCTTGCGTCAACGCTCACTCATTGCCATCAGATTTAGCTTGCCAGCACAGACAGTGGAGACAATTGTGACCTCCACAACTTGCGATAATGCTCTGCAGTAATAAAAAACCAGTGTTTTTTATTGGTTTTATTGTATTTTATTAACACAAGAAATTTGCAGTCGGCTTTATTTTTATAATCAACTAAATATTTCTTTACAATCTTGGAGAACCGAGAGAGCAAAGAAATGGGTGATTTGTAAAATTGTGTCTTTTACTTTATTTTTGTTTGTTTTTGGAAATTTTCCTGTTTTCCTGTTTTTTTTTGTTGTTTTATTTTGTTTTCTTTTCATTGCATCTGTTCTTTATTTAGAGTCTCTGCCAAAAAGTATGGATACAAAATTCTACTTTTTATCTTTTACCTCCAGAGTAAAGCTCACTGAGAAGTTTGCAAATATATTTATTTTTCCCCCCATTGTCCTGTCCCATTGGATTTTGACATATGCTGCTATTCCATGAGAAATCTGTGTTAGAGGTCTGACGCTGGAGTTTATGAATTAAAAACATAACTAGATCTCCTTTTTAAAAAAAATCTCCAGTTACATTCTGAGAACTAATGGGGAAAAAAAAGTCCAGCAATAAAAATACATCAGCAAGGTTTGTGAACTAAAAGGTTTTCATAAAATTTCCCTCTGAATCCTTTAATACCTTCATCACTCGCATCTAGCATTTACTGACAAAAAGTTCAAACCAGTAAAACCTAGGGCAGGTTGTCATGAGATGGGTTGACTTCCTCTTGAGCTAATAATCTCTTTAGTAGCTGTTTCCTGGCCCAAAAGCAGCATGGTTAGTCTTCAAGGCTACAGTTCAACGAGCATGATGTTTCTTCTCTATTCGCCTGCAATGCGGGTCAAGCACCTGCTGATGTCTGACTTGAACCTATTGACCTGCAGTACGATGCACAACAGGTAAAGCACTTTAAGCCGCAGTCACTGCAGAATTTCCTTCATCTCTCAAAGAGGAAAACCACCAAAACATGAGGAGAAACACGCGGCGCAAACATGTCACCAGTGATTAAATTTAACAAATCCATTCATTCAACCCTGACACAGTAAAAGTCAGAGCAGTTGCACTTAATGTAATGTGTATTTTGAATGCTGTCCTTTTAAATTAAACTAAAAACATGAATTTCCCCCCCAAATTCATTAATATTTAAAGTGGTTTTAATTTTATGTTTTTCTACTTCTAATTTTCGTGATCTACTGCCACTGAAAGCAACCTATTCAAATCACGTTATTGCTTGTGATGATAAACTAACGAGTTAAATTCAAGCTTTTCATTCTGTCCTGTTTCCCATGTGAGCCACTGGGACACCCTACTGCCCCTACTTTCGATTTTGTCTTGGGAGTGTGACTTTAACCCATTCCTCTAAACCTGAAATCAGACTTCCTTCCTCTTTTAAATGAACAGAAAATAAATTTTAAATGGAAATTTGGTTAAATCACTGCACAGTCTTCAGTATTTTATACAGAAATATGTATAGGACCACTGTTGTGGTATGATTCAAAAAGGTTACAGAGAGACTGAGAGGGCTCTCTAATGTTTTTGCTTTGCCCATGAAGTTGTCACTTTTGTAGTATTATTAGCCAATTTCAATGTTAAATTTTCCTAATTTTGGATGCACAGAAATTTGGAATAAAGATACAAATGTATAAAGCATAAAAATGTAGTAATTAGAAAACTAGTTTACTTTATTTGGTTGAGTCTTTCTCCTCAACTTTGCCTATTCATCCTTTAAGATTAAGGTCGGCATCAGAAACTGCAACAAAGTCAACTAATGTACCGCGCAACAAGCGAAAGCGACAAACCCGTGGCAGGAACATGCATGCGTGATGGAGGACGAGCTTGTGCATCGGCTCAATTTCCACCGTCGAGCAACTCACTGGAAAAGTGGAGTCTGAAAAGCAATTACGTTTATCATCGGGGAGACATACGGGTGATTTAAAATTATTTTCTATTGTCAAGCACATGGAAGCAGAAATGTCTTTCTCGCAGCTGGACCGAACAAATGAGCTGGAAAGAAATCAGTCATGTATTTTTTATTTATTTTTTTTGAAGATTTGCTTTTTGTTCCTGAAACTTTGTTCTCGTAACATTTTTTTTTTTCTCTAACCCATTTTTTATGGATATTTTCTGTACTTTACGTCACGTCCTTCTGCACCCTAACGCAGTTAGTGTTTCGTTTTGCTAAAGTACACTATTTTTAAAGCGTCTATTAGCAGAGGTGAGTCATTCCAGTTGGTGTAGCAGACACCTTTGGGTGTTTGCCACACCTAAGCTCAGTGGTGGTAGTCAGGTGGACAACATGTACAACTTACTGTGGCATGTAATCAGTGAGGCGGAGACGTACAATTAGAACACGGTAATTAAAAATGCCTTGCGGTAATCACAGTACTTGAACCTTTTATACATTTTCTTATGTAAACTGTAAACGTCAGCTTGCATAAGGATTTCTTGCGATGGACCAACTGACTGTGGTGAATAATTACATGGATAAAGATGCATACACTGTTTTCAAGCTTTTTTTTAATTCTTTTTTCTGATAAATAAATGCGTTTGTTTTTAGTTCCCCTGAGTCAATTGGTAATTTCTCTCTCACCAGATGGGCAAAGCTTGTAGAGCCACCTTTTGCTTGAAATTACAGCTGCAAGTCTTCTGCAGTATGTCTGTGCCAGCTTTCCCCATTTGGAGAAAGAAAATGTGTCAATTGTTTATTGCATCATACATCAAGGCTCAGTCAGAATAGATGGAGAGCAGCACTTTTAAAGTTGTCACAGATTCTCAGTTGGATTTAAATCTAGCCTTTTTTTGGGGGGAGGGGGAGCATATTTCAACTTGAATATGGTTCTATCTAAATGATTGAGTTGTGTGTTGACATTTGTCTTCCTCCTGAAAGGTCTGAAGTCTTTCCCGGTTCAGGGCATCTTTTCTTCCAGGATTGCCCAATATCTGGCTTTGCAGGGTTTCTCCCAGAAAACTTGCTAAGCCCGGTGGTCGGGGCGTCGAGTTTGCCCACCGCCGGTCTACCATGTTTTTGTATTAAAATATATTAAGTTGACAGAAAATGTAAAAGCATTACGGGAAAAGATCTCCAGTGAAATGCTATTTAAACCCACAACTAGTATTAAAACAACAAATTTGCACTTCTGTTTAATCCAAATTAAGTCAGCGGCTCCATCAGGCCCCCAAGAGCTTCAGGGGCCCCATAAACACAAATATTTTAAAACAGACCACAGATATACAAATGTAACATTTGTTTATTGAGATTATCAATGCTGTTAAATTTTATTCAATTGTTTAGGCATAGATAAATGATTTTAAATTGTTTAACATTTAAATACAAGATTTTAAGGAGCTGGCAAGTTTACTTTGTAAAACTTCAAAGAACAATATTCATAGTTAGATTGTTTTACCATAGCAACAATCTAATGCTGTGAGTTTAATCTTTGAATTTACAAATACAAATTAGTAAACTGCGATTATAAGATATTGCATTTTAGGCAGGCCAATTAAACTACTCCCTTCTCCCATATTTCACTAAGTCTAACACAGAAGCTGTTAGAGGTGCTGATATTTTTAGCAACAAAAGGGGCCCCTACATCAAATTCTGCTCAAGGCCTCATACAGCCTTGGACCAGCCCTGCATGATGAGGTAATTTACTGCACTACGCAGAGATGCGCAACAAACGGGAGATTTAATTCAATGCTGCTAATGTGGCTTTAGTAGTTCTTCCATTTCGTGTCTGTTGAGTTTTTAATCGTCACAGAAACTATTCTGGTTGGTCGAGTTTATGGGACGAGTTTAAGTAGACGACGCATTTGATATGGTTTGATGCATCGTGTAACCGTAAAAATAATAATAAAATAATATAAAATCAGCGTGATGCGTGACTCCGAGGAGAGCGTTAAAGCTCCACAGCAAGTTGAACCTGCATGATCAGGTTCGCGCTGCTCGTTATCCACAAACGCTCCGGCCAACCAGGACCACAGACATAAACTTTACAGGGAAGACAGACACAGAGCCACACGCTGGGCAGCGTGTTGAGATTGAAACGCCGCATATAATTGTTCGTTCACAAAGATAAATCATTCTCACCGCTCCACAACGCGCCTCTGAATTCGCTACAAGTTATTCCTGCGGTTCACATTGAGCTGCGCAACCAGAGCTAACGCAGCGGGTTTTAAACTCTTAGCTAGAGTTCTCCAATGGACCATAATTCCTCACAGTAGGTTTATGTAAATATCCATACAGGTCAGCCTGTGTCCAGTTTGAGTGAAAGGAGGCGCGCGCGATCCCGCTGAAGTAAAGCAGCGGCGGCGGCGCGCGAGGCAATGTGCAGAGGCGCCAACTGAATGATTAGTTCGCGCGCTGTCGGCTTTAAATGCATAAACTATAAACCTATCTATTATAAACCCTTTAGGAATAAATCTGCAAAAGCAGCCTTAGCATTTGCAGCCCCCGCTTGCAGCCCGGCTTTAAAAAAAAAATTATTTTCCTAGAAACGTAAACAAGCGACGCTTAGCCTGGCGGCGGGGCCAGCAAAGCATGGCGGGCCGCCAGGCTTATAATACACTGGGGGAAACCCTGCTTTGCCTATTTTCCCATCAACTCTGACCAGTTTCCCGATTCTTTCTGATCTAAACAATAATTAAGCCATGAGCGTCCTTTCTTCTTGCTATCTAATCCAGATGTGTTCACTTTATAACCATTCTCCCATCCGAGTTGCAGATCGGTTAGCATGGATTTCTTTGCCGCTTCTCTATCCAGTGCTCATCTTATTTATTTTGTGAGTTTAGCTGGACGGCCAGGTTTTTGTAGGATTGTTTTGTTTTTGGAGATTTCATGCGAGTGTTGTACAACGAATTAGAAAGTAGCACACATCTTCCTCTTAATTTATGTAATAATTTATTTATGTATTTTAATGACCAGTGCACAAGTAACCTGTGAGTCAGACATTTCACCATAGTCATAATTACGCAACAATATAAAACAATATCTTAGAAAAGTGCTTTTTGCTAAGAGTCTAGAGTTGGTAGTATTGCATTAAAGGGACAAATAAACTGAACAATTTAGCATATTTGTGCAGAAGTTGTAGGAACTAGAAACACACACAATGGGCCTGTTCAGACACCCGCTCCTCCTCTTCCTCCACCTCCTCAGCTCCCTCCGCACAGCTTAGTGTGCTGGTTAATATTTATACAGCCACATGCTACCACAGATGTTAACCGCATGCACCAAGCTGCAATCAGAGACAAAGTGGGCTACCAATGTAGCAAGCTGAAACCCAGGAGGGGTGTTTTTATCCCTCTCTGCTCCGCCATCACCCCATTTGCAAGTCCTTCCAGGGAGCGTGAAGCCACATGTAGAGTGTGAAAAACATAAGGAAACCAAATCACAGATGCGTGACTTTGTATGAATCTTTCAAGCCCGAGATACCGTCAGTTTGTAATCTCTCATCCGTCCTTACTCCGCCATTTATCCTCTGTCAAGTTATCCTCTTCTACGCAGCAGTTCCTTCTTCTCTCTGAAAATAAATGCGATCCCCTTCCCTCTGCCTCCCTTTTACAAGATTAAGGGCAGCTATCTTCTAGCGAGCCATATGCCAGATGCTAACACTATGCAGGCAGAGCAACACAGCGGCTATTAACAGCACAAGTCAGCACAGCAGCTGCTTTCGGAGGTGTTAGCCACAGACTTATCACCCTTGTACCCTAAAATCTTGTCAACATGTGACCTTAACGCTGTGTATATATAATCTGGGCCTTCAGCGACAGATGTCCTGTTATGATACCAAAAGAGAAGGGCAAGGGTTTGTAAGTGTTATCTCCTGCTTTATTAGTCAAATTAATCACTTGCTAGAATTTATAGGGGATTTTACCTCTTGGTGGGCAGAGTTTTACGGCTAAGTGGTCTGATACATACTGAAGGCTGATCTTTTTAGAAGCAAATTATAGAACGGGAGCTAAACATTTGGCAGCGACGTAACTTTGCAGACTTTAAAGCTTTCTGCTAATAAATCACCTTGATTTATTCGCAAAGGTTTGTAAAGGTTTACTTTACAAACCTTACTTTGCGACATAAAAGCACACTGGATTACACTGCATCAAATGAGTATCTTAATTCTAGTGTAGTGTAGGCAAGGAGGAGGGAGTTTTAATCTTCTTGTGATAGCAATGCTAATTGCAGTGCAAAACGACTGAGTCGTTTGTCCTTTGAGCACATGGAGACCAAAAATGTTCTCACAACAGTTGAACTAAAAATGCATTATTAATCGCATATTACAGCCACTGTTGGGACTTGCTTGTTGCACACATTTATTATCATAAAGGAGTCGCACCCAAATAAAACAGGAGTTTAAAATTAAACTGGGCGCCACACAGTTAAAACAACCTGAGCACTGTATCTTATTCGTCATCGTTTTATAGCCTCACCCCAAAAGTGTTTTGCTATCCTAATGAATTAAGCTATCAAAAGCGTTGGACCATTCGATGGCATGAACAAGACCTCAGCTCCTATTGGATCAATTATGACAAGCCAATCACCACGCCTCAGCGACAGGAACCCCTTTATATCAATCGTGAGCCGAGATGGATTTGATTGGCGCAGGTGTTGGAGCAACTGTGCAGTTAATCACAACGCTGCCGTACTGCCAAAAACAATCTGGAAAACAAAAAGCGGCACAGGCTTCAACTCAGGTACATGTTCTTGATTCATTTGCAGGGTGAACGTAAACTATTTAGGTTTATCGGACGAGTGGCAAATCTCTAACCAGCTTAATTTGCATGGGCCTGCATTTGCGTACATGCTGCAGAGTCTCATTTCCACATGTACCTGCATCAACATATGAAAAATAATGACATGTTAAACACTGTTGGGATCTTTATTTCATCAAAAGAAACAAAGTTCTGCTAATTTTTTTTGTGACAAACTATGCCAAAAAATTCTTTTTACCCTAATTTAAATCTGCTTCAGGCACAAAAACATTTTTTTTTTTTGTTGTAAACTTTCATGGTTCATGCCAGATAGAATTTAGCTCAAAACAAAGATCTGTAAATGGGAGGAAAAGAGCAGAAATGGTGAGGCTGTAAAGTAAGACGATAAACAAAATCTGTTAATACAGTTGACTCATTTCTATGCCAGAATATTTCTATAAAATCTAGACTACTTTAAGCATCTTTGTGGTGGTTGTTGCAGTTAAGCTTATTTGAATCTATATTTCAAACAAAAAACAAATAATCTTATTGTTTCCTACTATTGTTAAATATCTAGCGATTTGTATCTCTGGGTTATTCTGCCACATTTTTAGCATTTCTGAGATCATATATATATGACATCTAATACTGAGTTGAAAATTTAACTTGCACCAAAAACCAGCGCCGCTTATTTCAGCTGCTCCGTTTAAAGGGCACTGCACTACACGCGTTATTAAGCACTAATTAACCTTTTGTTTTAAGAGGTTTGTTTTGGTTTTTGTCCTGAATCACCCTCAAATAAAACTCGCCCCAGGTTATGTTTTAAAGAGAGTTGGATTTCGAACTATTTAATCAAACTAACCAGAAATTTGACTCAAAAATTACTTTTAAGTCTAGCTTCTGTCTTATTCTGTACTTTTCTGTCATTTTTTCCCACATTTAATCAAACATAAGAACAAGCCCTATATCTAGCTTTGTGTGTGTGTGTGTGTGTGCGTGTGTTTTCCTGTTGAACTCCCAATGAATCAATTTTAACTCTGCATCAGTAATCAGGCTCACGGAGCTGGAAAAGCGCAGACGCAGGTGTCAGCCAGCTGTATCTTTACCAGGCATCCAAACATCTGTAGGAACCAGGATCCGTATCACTGGTGTGTCTATTTAAGGTAATAACTTCCCCTGGCGCAGGCCATCTGACAAAGCTAATTACGATAAAGTCTCGGCTGGGAGGTTTCACACACTGCCTGAGAATCCTTAGAACACCAAGATGCGAGCTGGGTTTTTTTTGTTGGTTTTTTTCCCCCATCTCCACCATGTTTTTGTTTCTTTGTTTTCCTTCTCAAAATCACTGTTCCGTTCCTTAAGCACCCCCAACTCCCACGTGGAGGCCTTTTCTCATTAAGAGGATGGAAGCGTTTTAGATTTCTCTCTCACTCCTCCTCTGCCTCGGCAGCGTGAGAGTATGGGGAGCCTCTTGATTGACGGCTGAGACATTTCTTGTCGTTTGCCATTTCTCCCAGGCGTCCCGTTTACTCACCGGGGTTCGACTGTAGACACAAACAAATGCATGGAAAAGGACTGGGAGAAAAATAACTGTGCACAGATTAATTCAAATGGTGGTGGTGGGGAGTTAGGAGGGAGGGTGGAAGTCAAAGTAACTCTGCCCGCAACCCCGCAGAGCAACAGGTGAATTTCTGCATCCTAAACCAGAACAGAAATAAGGATATCAAAAAAGAAACCACAAAAATGTGTTCAGCTTGGAATCTGTGCTGATGTTTCTGAATTTATTATATATATCTATTTTTTTTTTATTTTTTTTGTTGCCAGTGTTCAAGAGTAAATTTACCTGCAAATATATTTGTTGTTGCAATTCAGTCTGAAGCAAGGAGAAAGTTTCATTTGCTACAGCAAGCTGAAAGTTTTAAAATATTTTTCTCACATCCACTTGCACATACACACGCAAGCCAGACTGCTACGCTAAATACGACACCGAGTTCAAAATATAAAACTTTGCAATTCTCTTCTTAATGCAAATTCTCTTCACAAGAAAGCAAAGACAAACAGGAGGGAAATAAAGGGAATGATATCTTAAATCCAAAAGGTATTTGCAAAATATTTTTACACCTCTTCAGACATTATTTTTCCTGTTATGTCAGGTAGGAATAGTCACCGTTTTTTGTATTTTCTTCAAGTTTAGATGTTTAGACTAAGATTTCTGTGCCTGAGGAAAACAGGGTCTTAAAGAAAGAACCTTGTGTGAAAATATTTAAGCAATATCTTAAGACATCAGGCAGAAAGTTGGATGGAAAACGTATATTGCAAATTAAGCATACCACTAAATTTGCAAAGTGACGTTAGGAATATAAACCTAAACTCTGATGATCTTCCTCTAAACTGAAAAAGAGTTCAAACACCAAACAAGGTGTCCTACAAACCGGACTCCGTTGCATCAGGCCTGTCTTGAGGAATAGTCCAAAACTCCAGCAAACTATTGGAAAAGCACCCAAAACATTTGCAATATTATGTAAAAGTCTGATTTGAATGAAGTAAACCACAAAAATCTCTCAAAAAAAGATTCAACACGTCATTCTGGCATTTAGAAAGCAGAAAGCATTTTCAAAGTCTAATTGAACTAAAACACACACCTGGTTTACTTGTACCACAGTTCTAGAAAGTGTTCCTCTTGTCAGAAGACGACTTGCTTGCTTAGGAAAAGATTAGAAAGTTTGATGTTTAGAGTGGTAAACAATTAACAAATACATGAGCTTATTTCTTTAACAATAATTTGAAGCAGAACTTTTTGTGTCATTGGATTTAAAGAGTTACAGTGCTGTACCAATGCATTCATCCTGCACAAACGTACTGGTTTGCTTGGATCCTTGTTCTGGTTCTCTAGCATAAAGTTACAACTCAAAACTTTTCTGGCAGAGAGCAGATTTCCTGATTTGAGCAATTGGGGCAAATAGTCTACTGCTTAATGTAGCAAGCACCCTTAGACTGACATGCAACTTTAGAGAGGCTGTTTTCTGAAATGTTTGAAATGGGCCATCTTTCTAGTTAGTACTGGTTCTATGTATGCCGTCTTTGCCCAATCTCTTTCTTCTAGTTGTTTCGTGAACATTGATTTTACCCTCATTAAGTGAGGCCTGCAGGGCTTTAGATGATGTTCTGGGTTCTTTTATGACCTCCTGGATGAGTTATTGATGCACTCTTGGAATGATTACCTTCTGCTCCTGTGAAGGTTTCCCACCGTTTCATGTTTCACACAGGGATCAGGTTTGTTTGGATAGCTTTTTTTTGCCTTTAATTCGGTGAGCTGAAACAAAGTGTCTCAGCTCATTTGCTTAAGTGAATAAAGAAAACTCTGTTTGGGGTAAACACTCAGATCACTCTGATCTAAAATCAGTGGAAGTTATCACACTATCTTCTAATTTTACATCTGATGCATAGCTTGTCCTTTGCTACAAGACTTTGAGTCTTTTTAGTTCTTAATGTCAGATCAACATTATTCACTTAATATAACAATGTAGCAATTTAACATTCTTGCGGTTAAGAGTTTTAGCAGTTAAAACTCTGATAAAATTTCTTCAAAACTTGAGTTTTGATTCTTCAAAACTAAGTGTTTCTGTTCTTTAAACAGAAGCACATTAATTACTGATTCTAAATATTTGGTAAAAAATATTTTGCAAAAAAAAAAAAAAATCAAAACATTCTGTGGATGGAGACGGTTCAAGTCTGAGCTTAACCTAATTTGCAACAAATTGCCAAATATATTAGTATCAGCATATAGAACGGGAATGTATTTATACCTCAAAAATGAGGTATTTAAAAGAAAAAAAGAACTAGACAATTTTAATTATCCGCGGATATTACAGTTATCCGCTAGTTTATAGTGATCTATCCAATTCGATCCAAATAAATTTGTTTTAAGTGTGTGGTCTTAATGTGACAACGGTCATTTCTAGGAAAGTAATAATGTTCATAAATAGTGCAGGGCTCGTTGAAAATGTCTGAATACCATGGCAACAGCATCCAGAGTGTTCCTGTAACATCACCTCTCCATTCACAGAAAAACAACTCACATAAACACAATCGATTTAAGTGGGCCTTGGTATAATTTTGCAAACAGAAGACCTTTCTTTACTCTGAGATTCCTCACAAGTGGAATCTATGTTTAGAAACGGAGGTAGTGGCAGGAAGCAACTTAGACTTCTGCCTGTCATGCAAGTCCTTTGTGCATAGAATACAATTAAAGTTGGTACATAAATGTATCCTTTTGTAACATCCTGCTGTTTCTGTTGAACGTTATGGTTTTTTATTTCTGTGCTGGAGAGAATCTGCATGTTTGACGTTAAAACCACCAGTACCTACCTGTTGGTTCCCTTAATTTGAAAGTAATAATGGCTGAGATGTGCAGAATATATTTTTGTTCTCCCTTAGTTCAGAGTAGAGTTATGTGGAAATGGATTTATCTGAAAAGGTTGCAGGATTTTCAAGGTGATGGTTAAAGTGATGGTTAGAAGTATATAATGTTGGGCAGTAGTTGCTATGCGAAGGTCCAGTCAATCCTAACTGCCTGTACAATATGTGAATCTGACTATGCAGGTTTTTCTTCAATAGAAATGCTGCTTTGGTTAGAAAATTCACATAGACGATCCAACATGTTCAAATGACATTTTATGTGAAACTGAGGTATTTGTCTGCTGTTTAAAGCACAGAACACTAGGTTTTACAAATTTTGTTAATCTTTGTGAACCAAAATCAGTGTTTGCAACTAATAAGTAGAACATGATCGTTTGCTGATTGTTTGATCTCTGAAATGTTGTACATTTGAGTGTAAAAGTTTGGTTTTGGAGAACCAATTTCTTTGTGCGCAAATGTAAATTATGAAGTTGAATTTGGCGAAACTGTAGCAAATCGATGCCAGTGTTGTCTGGCTGTAATTTTCAGACTGGAACTGCATGTGTACAAGTTGATTGCTTTTTAAAAAAAGATAGATGTTGCACTTGTCAGAACCGTCTCTATAATAAACTCACATTCTAAAGATTATACTCTATCACCTGTGCTTTGACACTGATGTTCATCTGATGGTGTTAATTGAGAGCACAAAATCCATCCTGTTGACAGTCTGGCACCATCTGGTTTCCTTCTGAAAATACCAGATGACTCTGACTTCCAAGTGTTGATGACAGACAAGTGCTAAATGATGCAGCCTTTCATTTGCTTGACACGTTATGGATTTCATCAGGAGGGGTTACTGACATCTGCTTCAGATGGGCATGTGATTGATGCTAAAACTTTAGAAAGTGTTCACAAAAAAAAAAAAAAAAAAAGCACAATTTGAGCCCCAGCCAAATAGAAGCTTAAAGGGCAAAATATGCTGGCTGAAATGGTTGGCTACTCTGGATGAGCCAAACTTGAGTCAAAGCACAAAATTAGCATTTGCAATTGTGCAATGAGACAAACGACTTCCTTTCTCTAAATATTAAACTCTGAAATGGAGGGGGGGGGGGGGTTTCTTAAAATCCACACTTTGTGTGTAGTGGAGGTTTACCATAGCAAAAAAAATTCCTGTCTGCTGAGGAATGGAAGATCTAACGTCCATTCCTCCTCCTAACGTAGAGTGTTGGTTACCTGGATGATACTAATGAAACAATCTGTAAGTACAGTTAATATGTAAGCATACTTTGATTATTAATAAAGAAATTCACTCTTTTTTTAGGTATTGGGTCAGTAATGATGTATGATGACAAAATGAGTGGCATTTTTTAACAAATCTTTAACTTAATCGAAAATCACGTTATAATAATTAGAACAAAGTAAATGACAGTAGTGCCATCAGTATTCCGTAAATACAAACTGCAGGTAAAACTGAGACAGTTATTAAAATATTCAAAGGCTGGAAAGATCTGGAAAAATGATGAATGCACACAGATTATGAGCCTTTTGCTTGATTGCCGAGCACAAACCCAAACATTTTTTTCAAATTTTTTTTTTTTTTTTTTTTTTTTTTTCCTTTCAGAATCGCAACCTGAAAAATATGCTAGAAACTTGTAACAGTTACACAACTGTCAGGCTCAATTGAACAAACAGGCCTTTGTGGGAAAGGACGCATTGAAATGTGAAAATTATCCTTGACATAAGGTCAAAGTGAATAAATCCAGAAAAAAAAAAATCACAGTTTTACCTTCTACCAAATCAAAATGATAAATCAGAGCTTGGATAAAAATAAAAAAAAAGTCTGAATCAGTGAAAAGGTGTTATTTAAAGTTGGCCTTTGATAACTTTAAATACTATGTGAATTTCACAGCTATGTCAAAAACAAAGGCTGAATTCCTTTTATTGTTATATTTGTAAGAATTCTTTGCATCTTTAAATTTTGAAAACCTTACAAAAAAAAAAATCAGTGAAGTGTTTTGCATTTCACTCCAATTGGTTTAGTCCACTATAAATTATGTTTTCCTATAACAAAAAGCAACAACACTGGTATATTACTGTTAAAAAAAGAGGAAGAAAACATTTATTTAGTGCAGAAATAAAAACAATAGAAATCATTTTAGAAGAAAGCCAGAAAAAGTAATTATGTAGGAAATAAAAATCGTGTCAGTCGTTTACAGTCCACAGTTAAAATTATGACGGTGACACTAGTTTTTGTTTTTATATATGTATAGATTTTTTTTTTTCATTTAAAGGCAGTTAAAGATTTCTCTGAAAGGTTAACTTATTTTTTGTTTTTGTCAAACGGAAAATAAATTTGCTGCCCACTGCTGGAGCTACAGAAAGCACGATAAGGACGTCTGCTGCATGACAAAGGTCTAATCCTGTTTTGAGATTTATTGCTCTTGAGCCCCAATGCAAGACAGGGAAATGTTTGTGAACGTTTTTCTGTTGTTGAACCTTCTTCTTGTTTTGTTTTTTGGTCGCACATTTTTCAGATTAAGTGAGCTTTTCATTAAGGAATTTTGATTAAGTCTTTGTGGATTTGGATGATCTCAGCCACGGTGGAGCATTTTTTGAGAAATGTAGTTCTGTTAAAGTAATTATAGTTGGCCGGTCACTCATTGAAAGATTGGTCTCATATCCACACTGCAGATACCAATAGCTTAGACAGTCATTTTAAATGGATAGTTTATTTTTTATTTTTTTCCAAAAACAACAAAAAAATGTTTTGAGGAACATCGCACCTCAACAACAGAAATATATTTTTATTGCTTTTATGCATTTATAAATTTCCATGTTTTTAAGCCCGCAGCTCTTGTGTTGTATGAAGAAATGGATGCATCTAGATGAGATGAGCGCCTCCGTCTTCAGTGTGAAATATTTCTACATGATCAAATCCCCCAAAAAGTTTAGCTTTTTCAAGAGATGCTTTTTCTTCATCAACACATACTTTAAATATATTCTTGCTTCTGTGCTTTACTCCAGTCAGAGACATCCACACCTTGTAACAACGAAAACAAAATCCCCTAATGGGCTGTCACAGACACCGCACCTGGGCTCTCTTCTCTGCACCAAAGCATGCATTCTTAATGTAGCCACAACATTTTTAGGGAAAGGGGAACGTTGCGTGAAGAGATTCTAATAAGGTTTAACAGATTAAAAGCAGATTGTTAAGGCACAAGGTGAGGTGCAGCATTGTTATAGACAGAGAACTTATTTGTGACGCCACATTAAACTCTCTCATTTTTGTCGTCATAGTTTACTACGTCTCCTTTGGTATCATAGTTTACTATGTGTTATTTTTGGCTTATTATCAATGTCTGTGTCACTTTAGACGTCATGCTTAATTTTCTACATCAAGAGGTGTCATTTTACCTCTTGAGAAATTGTACCTCATTTTCAATGTAAGCCTTATTTAACCCATGTGTCATTTTACCACATTTTTGAGGTAACACTATAGTATGTGTATGTTTCTCCTTTTTGACATACTATACTGTTTCTTTTGACATTGTACTATATGTCATTAATATACGTCTTCGTCGCTGTTGGCGTCCTCCGGGTTGTCCTCCCAGCCAATGTCTTAACTGGCTGCTTTTTCAACATAATACATATATACTAATGTGCTATGTGCAATCTTACTTCAATGTCATTCTATACTAAGCCTATACCATGTGTCATTTTACCACCTTGTTCATCACATACCTAATGTTCAACATCATCAGGATTGTTAGTTGGTTGGAACACTTTTAGGTAGAATTGAATGGAAGATTACTTTTACATTGGATTTGATTTTCAAGCCATGAGAAATTCTTGAGAAGTGTCAGTCTCCTTGGTAACCCGTGGTTACCATTGTCAACTCTGGGCGTTACTTGAGAGCAATCTCTTTAACACGAGTATCCGTTTAATTCCTGCAAAACCAAAAAACAAAACACTACTATTTTTTTCTTTGTTGGTGTTAATTGCAGGAATATTTGTTTGAGCATGTGGCTTTACTTGTATGCTCACTCCACCAGCTTGATTCACCTTTTTCTTTTTCACTCCTTGTCCCTTGATAGGACATTATCCCTATTGTTTAGTGAAAGTGAGAATTGGACACAAAGTTGCTACTGGTTTCAACTTGTTTCATCCACTTTTATTCTGTTTTTAGATTTCAACTACCAGTGAGCTTGGCGCCATGATGGTTGTCATGCATTGAACAGTTAATAATAGTTAAAAACTCAAGTTTTTAAACGTGTATAGCGAGTTTAATTTGGTAAGCTAATACAAATCCATTCATTATGCTGTGCATAATATGAAACCTAAACCTGAAATTGAATTATTGGTTATTACCAATAATTCAATTGATACTATGATGTATCTGCATCTGATTTGTGTTAACTAGCAGTACATTTTACTTCTGTTCATTTCATTGCAGGCCAGGTGACCCTTTTGAGGTTTGAAGGAGGGCGAGCAAGTGAAATCCAGCCAGGACGTCCATACTGGTCAGGTAGGAGGCTGTGACAGCTTGTGCTTCTTTTCCATACTAACACACACACTGCTGACTTCTGGTTTTAACATCCTGTTGTGGATGAACATTGACACATTCTACTGAACGTGTCAATGTATTTACTAAGTCAGTTGATCCATATTTTACAAACTACCACCACAGTTTTCGGTAACATTTTATTTGAAGGGGGGGTGAATAAGCCTTCATGAATATTTATGACTGTTGTCATAAAGCGTCATTCGGTAAATTATGACACTTTTAATACAAAGTTGACATGATTCAAAATGTCTTTATTATGACAACTTGACATTAACCAAGAAGTCATTACTGATTGCACTTTAAAAATTAGGTAACTTTATGTTATTAAAGGTAAAGTTTAAACAATAATGATTTCTTGGTTAATGTCAAGTTGTCATAACAGACATTTTGAATCATGTCAACTTTATTAAGTGTCATAATTTACAGAATGACGCTTTATTCAACCCCCTTCAAATAAAGTGTTACCCAGTTTTCTTAGAACATACTCATGTTTTTGTTAAGTTGGATGTTTCTTCCAGTTAAAAAGTAATTTTCTGCTGCTGCTCAGTATGAGTGAGGTAAAGTTAGTTATACTAATCATCCAGTGCTTGTCAAAAACATGACGACAAATCTACACATTTGCAAAACATTCCTTTATTATAAATAAATCTCCTTTTTGTATAAAAACAGGCATGCTTCAACCATGGCATTTTACAGGTTCGCAACCCAAGGCTACAACCCGGATCGCCAAGACAGAAGGAGGAAACACACTCATCTCATTATGCAAGGGCGATCCAAAGACATCGGTGAGACGAGAATGGAAAAAATTGCCACAACCACAAAAATACTTACAAGTAGAGAACAACAACACACACTTTGAGTCTCATAGATTTTCTCATACATTTCTCTTTTAAATATCTTAAAATGTAATTTGTTAAATCTGGTTTTCAGCCCCACCTTTGCCCTTTTCTATATAATTTCTACACATCTTCAGACCTTTCTTAAAGATATTCATTTTTATAATTTTTTTTTTGTGTTTTTTGCTGTCCATTGACTTGTGGTATGTCACTTGATGGATTTTTTTTTTTCCTTTAAACAGGTAAGTTCATGGCAGGACCAATGAGCTGAGAGTAGCAGCAAAGCAGGCACACTGACTGGCTGTTTGATGTCCCACCTGTGGTTTTGATGGGTAACGAATACAAAATGTCTCATGCTTGATTTCCGTTGGGTGCTCTGTGCATTCACCGTTTATTCCCCGATCCACACTTCCTCCTCTGTTGCTCAGCTCCTTAGAAGACCCGTCCCGTCAGATAGCGTGATTGCTGTAGCTGACGTATGTCGTCTTAGTTGACGAAGCTGCAAGAGAAGGAGAAACATTAAACTAAAGTATTAAGATCATTAGCAATGTCATCACGTTCGCACATCACCCGAGTTGTGGAGGCTTCGACGAGTGCAGCGTCTCGTGTCCCCCTCAAGCATTCTCTGCTAAATGTCAAAGTCTGTGCAGCACCACAGGTGCCTAACCAATATGTTATTATACATTCATACACATAATTTTCCTTGTTACAAAATAAAACAGTCTTATATTCAACAGCCTTTGCACTAAGATCCTAAATCAAATTTGTTACAACTGTTGCCTGTAAAAAGTCAGGGTCTGCTGACCCTGTTAGAAAATCTGTTGGCACAATGTGCTTTTAGGACCTCTAGAGCAGCGTTTCTCAACCGTGGTCCTCACCGCCCCCCTGTCCTGCAATCATTTGAATCAGCTGTTCTGGGATAGAGGCACATCTAAAACATGCAGAGCAGGGGGGCGGTGAGGACCAGGGTTGAGAAACACTGCAAACCTTGAAAATAAGTTAACATTAGCTAAAAAGAATAACTTTTATGGCTAAGCAAACCAACATAGGCAAAATGTTGTTTTCTAGAGAAAACTCATTTGGATTGGAGAAACATCTGAAACAAAGGACTAAAAAACACTACTCTCTGATAAGTGTGAAGTGACTGTTTCTATTTTAATCTGTAAAGTTTTTTAAATGTGTAGTTATAAAAGTTTGGTGTTCTCTTACTCACTGTTGGTCTCCATGCTCTCACACAGTTCGGTCTTGACTTCTCCGTTTGGCCTGTCTCCTCCCTTCTGGGTCAGCTTTCCCGACATGGTGGCTGCTGTGACGATTGCCTGTAAAAAAAATAAATAAAGTTGCTTAAATTGTCCAGCGTTTTACAAATAACTGTTGGTACTTTAACTATGATGGTTTAATCCAATTGAAAATCTGTGATAAAAACTATAAATTAATGTTCACAGACTTGCAGAAGTTGTTTCTGTAGATGACTGTCTGGGCTATAGAATACAAACACCATTTATCTTTTTGCTGGTTTATTATATTATAAACCAGCAAACCTTGGATGTTTGTGGCAAAAGGCATAAGAATACATGTGCACCGATTTGGTAATTTCCCTTTCTTCTGCCTCGTGTCCATCTCTGTGACTGACTGGACTAAATCCCCAGTCTGGGCTTCTGTGCACCAACAAATGTAATCCCGACACCTGCTTGAAAAGTGAAGCTAATCCATCATCCCAGGCAGCCTCATATCGTTTCAGCAGCTCTGTCTTCTCTTTCCCTACAACACCAAGAAACACCGGATGTGTGTGTGTTCGTCAACCAAACAAGCGAATGTGGGCAAGATTCACACTTCTCAATTTCTTTTGCTTTTCTCTTTGATTGTATGTGTGTATCATTTACAGAGACACCAATTCTATGTTAACATAAGTTCAGGTTGGTACATTTTAAAAGCAGCTTACCTTGAAGCTACGTTTCCTTTTGGGCACGTTCTGCTCCGGGTGGAAGAGGATGATGTAGGCCTTGGGCATGTAGAGCATCCCCAGAGATACGGAGGCAGAGAGGCTGAGGGAGATTGTCAGGGTGGTAGTTTGGATATACATCTGGAACAAGAGATGCATGCAAAGAGAGAGAAGATGTGAATATTACACATTTCACCCATACTGAGAAAATATCCAGAATATACCAGTGACACAAAATAAATCACTTTCTGTTTCAATGTGATGCAGATCAAGACAAAGTACAATAAGCTACAGTAGAGCTCAACATTATTTATATTTAACATCATATTTAAATCTTAACATGTTTCTTCTGACTAGAACTAACTGTTAAGTTGCCTAAACCAAACATTTTCTAAAAGAAACAGATTTCTTGGTCGAATGTGAATATATACATCACTCGAGCCAAAACAAGTATAGCAAGTTTTAATGCTGACCAAGACCACACAGAGCAGATTGACCACCTAAGTATTAGCTTAGTATTAGCTGTGGAAGACAGTGATGTCTTCCACATATACGCCGAGATCCAAGACCAAAAGTTGATTTGGGATAGAATGGCTGAGACAAAAAAAAAAAAAAAAA
>NW_015114324.1:18061-18593 GCF_001443285.1 Poecilia latipinna | reverse complement strand
CCCGAGATCCAAAACCAAAAGTTTATTTGGGAAAAAAGGGGTGAAAAAAAAAAAAAAAAAAAAAAATCAGAGGTGACCACACTATCGATGTTAAAGTGTGTATGTACATTGATGTCTTCACTATTGCAGGCGACAAAATTATAAGAGTTTGGATAAAGTTTGACTATCGTGGGACCAGACAGTAACACAACAACTTCATCCTTCAGAGCCGCTTTCTCGAAGAACAGCAGCTCCCTCCAAAATATGTACTCTTATTAATTCACCTGAGAGTTGGCAGTCATACCGTCAGCTACTGTCCACTAAAGGCATCCAGATTGCAGACACTGAAACCGTGATGTGTTCTGTTGCCGAGGTGTCAATAAAATTATATTTCAATAAATCTGTTTTTTGTCAGTTCGAATCAATTCTCCAAAATAATATTGAACAAAGGCATAGAAAAAAAAAAAAAAAAAAAAAAAAAAAAAAAAAAAAAAAAAAAAAAAACCCACAAAAAAACCCCCAGGGGGGTTAAAAAAAACCCCCAGGCCCCGGG
>NW_015114324.1:0-14988 GCF_001443285.1 Poecilia latipinna | reverse complement strand
AAATTGTTTTTTTTTTATTAAAAAAATTCTCTAAAAAAATTTAATAAAAAAGAAAAAAAAAAAAAAAAAAAAAAAAAAAAAAAAAAAAAAAAAAAAAGCAGAAATCCTCAGACAACACACTGCAGTGGACTGAACACTACCCACAGGGCCTCGGTAGGTCTCAGAGAGTAGTTTGGAGGAGGACAGATGTAATGACGGGCTTCACCCACAATCCTGACACGGCTGACAAGCTCTCAAGACACGGGGCTTATCAGGCGAGTGCTACCCTCGGTGTATATAATATGGAGGTGGAGGAGTAAAGGACAAGTGTGGTAAAAATGGAAGATCGCCAGAAGAGAAAAGCAATCGAGCGATGGCAGGGAGGGAGGAAACGACACAAAAATTGTTGTTTCGGGACGTTGTAAGTGCAAAGAACAGAAGAGGAAGGTTACTTGTAGAGACATTGATCAAGAGAGAAGGAGACAGACAAAAATGCACAACGCTGTCAAATGGCACTCTGGCACTGAAAAATTCAGAGTTGATAAGCACAGTAAGACAAGAAGTGGAGAGAGAGAAAAATTACTGCCGCACTGCAGGCTTTTACTTAGAATAATGGTTAATTTCTTTATAATAGTTGAGATCGATTTTACAGATTTTTTTTTTCCAATAAATGGAAGAATGGAATTATGAAGCCAGATAATTAACTTTTAGATGAACTATTTATATATCAAACAATTCCAAGATTGAGTTTTAGTATTGGTTCGTTGCCAGCATCAAATCTCAATCCAGCTCCAACTATCCCAAAACTCTCAGCAAGGTTTATGTATTGTTAGTAGTTTGATGTACGACTTAAATACAACATGGTAAAGGCCAAATTATTTAAAATACACAGAAATACATTAAAACCTAAAATTAAGGTGGTTTACTTTCTTTTAACCATGACAGTAAAATAACAATCTTAGATGGGCTTAGGGTTGTGGTGTACATTTTAATTTAATTTAATTTATACTGGAATGCTCATTAAAACTTTAATCAGTCCAAACTAAAACTTTTTTTATTGAATTAATTTTTCACTTTAACAAACCCTCACGTTGGCTGCACAGAGTCAAATTAGTTTTCATCCAGCCTAACAGTAGCAGCACACAGATGCCCTCGGGGGGCCAAGGTGATCACACTGAGGACAGCACAGCAAATCCTGAGGCGAGTGAGTGCAAGCATACCCAAGAAGTTCTGCCTTTAAAAAGATTAATTTAAAGTCAACGCAAAAAGGAATTCAAAAAGGTAAAGGAACATTCATAAAGCTCCACGAACACATGCAAGACATTTGAATCTGATTTGTCTTTTTTTTTTTTTTTTTACAGATAAAGTAAAAATGATTTTGTGTGAATTTCCAAGAGTAAACTCAATTCATTTCTATTTTTCCCAGGAATTGTTTTTTTTTTGTTTGTTTTGTTTTTTTTTGTTTGCAAGGTAAACCTCCGTCAGCGGTCTGCTCTGGAACGAGTGGCGGCGATGCGCATATAAATGTATTGCTGCATTAGAAAGGAACAGATGGAGAAAGAACAACTTATTTTCACACCCGGTGAGGTGGATGACTCACAGCTCATGAAATGAAATAAGAGATTCAACACAGAAGAACAGAAAAAACTGAACACCACTGCAAAGAAAAATAATGTTCCCTAAAGAATCATAAAAGGTGCAATATTGTGTTTTCCAGCTGAGCTTCAAAAATTGTTTATATGTCTGGAAGATTTACGTTTAAGGTCATCTTTAACTTGTAACGTTATTTTTCTATCTGAAAGTAATTTGACAAAAGGACTATTAAATTCATAATCTAAATATGAAAACTAAAAGCTAAGTTGCCAGGTCGGGCAAGGAGAACGTCTAAAAGAAGCCACAAACATCAACAGAGCTGCCCGTGGATAAGAAGAAATTTTTGTTATTCAAAATTTTACAATAAGATATATGTCAGCAGAATTTCAAAACACAGTCGTCTCTAATCCGGCCACAAGTATCTGAAGCTTCCTGGTTAAAACAAACCCGAGTTTGGCTTTAATGAGGACGTAGCCACTTCAATGGCTGCTACGTGACAGCGAGCATGTGAAGCTCCCGCTTAAGGCATTATTCACTGCTCCAACAATGTACAGTAAAAGTCCCCATTACTCATTGTCTGTGTAAGACTGTAATTCGTGGGACGCGCGGCTGACGGTGACAGGGGGTTTAATAGTTCGACTGCACATTAATGGGTGCGTCAGTCTTTTCTCGTGCGACGGCTGTGGCGTTTACCTCTAATGTAAATAATTAGCCTGACGTGGTGTGTGCTCAAAATGTCACTTGCAAACACGTCGCACTAATAAAGAATGAGATGAGTGCAGATAAAGCAAATTTTAATTTTATGCAGAGCCTTCAGATTCCGTGGGCTGATGCGATCAACGTGACCTCCACCAACTTTCACACGCGTCAAAAGTAACATCTGCTCAGCAATGCATGCGGTACCCAAAATCCTTAATTACTTCTCATAAAACTCTCTGACACAACGGTGGAAAATCTAATAGATTGAATGGAAGAACCAGAACAGAACCACCTCAAGAATGACTCAACAAAAGGAAAATGCAAATGGACAATGCAGCAACAGAGAAGACGGAAAGCAAAAGAGAGATAATGAAACTAAACGTGTAGTGTAACAATGAAAATTACCAAATATCTACATGCGTACTTATTACAGAAGACTTAAAGCCAAGACCAAAAAATATAAAAAACAAGGTGCTTATTGGCATTAAATTTATTTATTTTGTGTTCACTGAAGTTTTTTAATCAATCCTGTGAGAACAGCTGTTATACTGAAATTAAACTGCACACCCACTTTATTTACTAATTATATGATTTCTGAAGACAACTTGTTAGAGGATAATATATTCTGGTGTATAAGGCCAAATACAAGTGATTTTTATTGGTTAAAAAAAACCTGAGAAAATTATGAATCGTTTTTCTACATTTTCATAATTGTCCTATTTTGTGTTTAAAGTCCCACAGAAGCATATTTAATGTCAGCCTGTGGTCGACGTGTGAAAACTTGTTTAAGTCAATTTAGGTTAGATTTGAGGTGATGCAGCTAAACGTGCTAAAACTAAAAGTCACAGTAAAGAAGAAAATTATTTTTTTATGCTCTATGAACTATATTCCGATGAACTAGAGAAAACTGCTGACAAGATGTTATGAAATTTCCTGTTTCCCTGAGGATCATCAATGATGCAATGCTAATCCTTTATCAGTAAACAGAACTCATGGATGCTTATGCCGGCCATTAATCAATTCGTAATACCTGTGAAAAATACAATACTTTTAGGCTACGTTTATAAATAACTGAAAAGTGTTAATGGGGAAAATACTAGCTTTTAATGTCTGATAAACCAAGAATTGAAACGCTGTTGGTCGTAATACCGCATCTGCAACTACAGCGACTGTTTTCGTTCCCAGAAGCGAGAATAAGGGTGTGGAAATCAAAGAGCTCTGGCAAACAACAACCTTGACTTCGCCAATAGAGACAAAGAGATGAAGTGGAGAGAAACAAGGGAAGGAAATAATGAAGATGTGGCGCAAAAAAAAAAAAAAAACCCAAGGAAAAAAAAAACATTAAGTGAAAATAAGACAATTGAAAAAGCTAGAGAGAAAAAAGAACTCCACATTACTGAGAACAAACATTGGCCTTCAGGAGGAGAGACAGATGAAACAGCAAACAGAAGCTCAGCGACTGAACTGAGGAACAAAGTCCTGTGTCGCTTGTTGCCATGGGGTCTTGTTTGTGACTCGATGAAAATCTTCTCTTGAGCGACTGACGTGGAGGGCAATGCAGTTCAACATCGACACGGCTTCAGACTCCCTTTATCGCAGCATGAGGTTTTAACAATCAATTATGGCGTGCCGCTGCCTGATATTGGCATTGCTTTGCCCATTAATTATTTTAAAGCTATGCTAAAGTCCAGACTTAATTAAAGCAAACTCGGAGAATTGCATCAACCCTTTTCATTTTTTTTTATTATGCATGTTCTCCTTCATATTTTTGCTTCATCGGTCCACGCTCTTCTTGCTATTACCGTTTTGCCCTTTTAAGCGTCGCATCATTAAGCAAGCTGATTGAAGACAAGCAAGGGTGTCCTTGGCAAGTGGCCTGGTTTAAAACAAATATTTTGGAAGCAAGTTTGACTTTTCAAATTGCCTGGGGGATCTCGGCCAATTTCAGAGACAAGAGCTACAGAATCTGAAATGCTTCTGTAACCCAACAGAGGTAGAGCCGACCCGTTTAAAACCCCAACGTCAGAACCTTCTGGTCTGGATGGGGAATTGGTGTGACAAGCAGTTAATTATAGTAAAGAAATGATTGATACTGGGTGTAAAATGGATATAAAATTTTGTTTTGTTAAGCTAATTTAACTGCTCTGGCAGGAATCCTCACTCTGAGAAAAACAACTCGCTTTTAACAGTTTTTCTTCACTGTGGACAATACATCTATTATTGGGCTTCTGCAAAAGGAGGGATTTCATCAAACTGAATGAAAATGCATTTAGCTGGATGTCCTTAACCTTATGAACTGAATTAGTTGTTTACATGGTCATGAAATAATGGATAGATCTCTACATTTCTGGGAATTAAGTTGACATATATATTCTGAACTGAATTGATATTGCCTTCCAATGCAACATTTTTGATGATAAAAAGGGAAAAAAGAAAACCTTTGATACGTTCACCAAAAATAGCTTTGCAAACAGTATATCATGAAACAGACGTCCGCTTGCATGAACAATGTCAGAGAGGAATGTTTTATCCTGACCAAACATGTGGCAACTGTGAAGAGGAGCCACTCGCAGACGCAATATGGGGGAGGGTGAGAGGACAGGAAGTAACAGAAGAATTAGACCAGGAGTACTTTCTACATAAAAGCTCAACAAACTGTACATAGAGTTATTGGCGGTAATCGTTCCACTGCTAGCTTCTCTCAAGAAAGAACACCAGCAAAACTAAAGAAAAGCACCGACTTATTTTCTTCAGTAATTAAAGCAAAACACAAATTATTTTGTACAAAGGAATAAGTCGTATATAGAAACTCAGACTTTAAGGGAAGGTTATTTCCATTCATTTAAAAGGTGAAATGTTTGTAGTTTTGGCAATAACTAAGAATGATGGTGTGAGCATAGAGTTTTCTAGAAAAACCCAACATTAATTGAAAAATTACCTAACTCAGCATTCTTGAAATTTTAGTTGCTCTTTTATGACAGAAAAGTCTTACAAAAAGTACTACAAAAAAACATTACCTCCTATATTTTGTTGTTATGTTGTTAGAGGAAAAGAAAGACCAGAGCCACAAAGAAAGTTTAAGAAACTTTTTAAACTTTTCTACACCGCATCTCTATTTCAAATAAGTGCATTCTTCTGCCACTTGGTGTAAAAAAAACATTGACAGTCTGTGTTGGAGGACAATATCAAAACCATCGGTTTGTGGCCCTACCAAAAGGTACCGAGACAGAAGTTACAGCAATTACAGCTTTTTAAGCCCTGACTTGGTTTAGTTCAGAAAGGTGTCTTCTTTAGGAACACAATTCTGCTACAAAAGTGACAAAGGAAGCCGAGAAATGTGTATGATTTTTCTAAAATCTTTGCACTTGAAAAATGTGGGGTTTTCTTTAGTGTCTTTTTATTGAGAGCTTGTTAAAACCTCCAGTAACACTTTTTCCACACACATTTCAAACACGTTGAAGACGGTCAACATAAAAATAAAAAATAAAAACCTGACACAAGACCGTCTACCACATTGTATCAGTGCAGCTAATTGGGCCCAGGCTAACTGATCATAAGTGCCTCATTACCTTCTACAAAAAAAAAAAAATAACACTTGAATTTTTTCCCCTCCATCTAATCCATGCAGCTTTTGCATCTGTGTTTGGGTTGAAAAAGTGTGATCATATAATAATGTGGTAAATGTGTATTTCTAATACAAGATCTTATTTTGTTTTAAATCTGAATGGGTTCCAGCCCAAAAGGGGGGGGTGATTGATTATGTTGCGCATATTTTATATGACGTATTTTCCAGGTACATGGTGACATTTTATAGCGCAATCAAGTAACCTTTTTGTGAGAGGCATACCACAAGAGATTCAAGGATTCCTAAAACATGGATCAAAAAAATCAAAGCAGCGCTCTACGTGCATTTTGCGACGAGGGAATGACAAACGTACATTTTACAATATACACTCATCCCACTCTCCCCTTTAAAGTTGTATCTAAAAGGTCTGCTGTACTGTGAGAGTGGCCAAGTTGTCAATCACTTCTTTTTTCCACTCTTCACTTTAAACTAGCATGACAGAGGGCCCACTGTGCACAGCTCCATCTAATTAAAATACCAAACTGAACCCTATGTGAAACAGGACAGGCTTTATTTCTGCCGCTGTGTCATAATGACAAGTTACATTACATTTAAAGACTGTGTACTTTGCACTGATGGCACACAAGTAAAGCTCTTGCATAGGCAATAGACCACCTGCAAAGATATTCACACTACTGCTTTAGTTTTTTATTTTATTTTATGCAAATCCAACATAAGAAGTATATAAGGGGTAGAAACAAAACGACGTGGTTTAGATTTAATTTTCTGCACATTTAAGCCTTTGTCGCTTTGCATTCAGCCCACTGATCCCACTTCAGTTACAACAAGTGTTTTGAGGAATGTCTCTACCAACTTCCCACGTTCGAGTCCAAAGGTTTTGATCATTCTTATTTGCAAATTAAAAAAAAAATACTTTGGTTTGCATCATTTGGGTGTATGTTTAGAATTGTCAGCTGGAACACCAACATTCCCGGTTCTTGATCTAGTTTGAACTCTCACCATCAATTGTGAGTAGAATCTCCACAGTCTGATGCTACTCATCCCCAACCAACCATCCCAGGTTGTTGGTGAAGATATCAAAAAACTGTTTCCTTGACAAGAAATGGAAATTTGCTGCATTTTATAGACTGCTGGGCAAAAAAAAAAAAACTTGCTGCACTGTAAGAATGAAGTTTTTTGTTAAAATCTGGTCGAGAAAACAAAGACGTACTGGAGATATCTGTGTTTTGCTGATATCTGCATTGTAATGCATGATTTATAAGCTGATATGCAAGAACATAAGAGCTTTATTGGATATTTTTGAAGTTTATATTTTGAATTGAGTTCTTTTATTTTCATAAATATTTTAACAATATGAATAAATAATGGTATAACAAAGTATGCGAGATTTTCTTATTTTAGGAGTGTCAGTTTCATAAAGCCTGATTGAAAACCGATGCTGCGAAAGCCGCTTTGTCAATCTCCTGCTGGTAGGGTATTTGATTACAAAGAACAAGCATCAACAGCTGCTGTGCTCTCATTTAGGCTATTCCAAGTTTAAATTACAGTACACGGTTTGCTTCTTTTTGCAAAAAAAAAAAAAAAAAAAAACCCAAAAACCATGCTGAGTGTTCCCCAAAATGGTGAATCAAACATCTTCTGAGAAACTAAATTGTCAAATTACTTTTCATTTCGATGTCACATTTGGTTTAGATCTCAGACCTTTTGTCTACAATGGCATAAAATTAAGAGAAGATCTGCACATGTGCTCATTAGCATAAACTGTGAAATTTTAGAAATAAAGCATAGCGTTAAACGATACTAAAGGCAGCGATGCGACACTTGCTGTGTTGCTTAAATTGTGGGCTCATTATACTGAACTCACATTCTCTACATAGTGGTGGCTCCATCATGCTATGGGGATGTTTCCTTTAACAAATTAAAGGACAGATTATACGGAAAGTACCATGAAAAAAGTGTTTGCAACCTAACAGGTTTCTTCTAATTTTTTGCTTCAAACCCACTACTAAAATCAACCTGGTGATCTCTAAAGACTTTGAAATATATTCTGCAGACTGATGTGGCAAACACAAAACATGTTCCTTGTCCGATAAATATCAGTATTTTAGAAAAACACCACCACCGTGCCAGCAGTCAGGCATGGCGGAGGTGGTGTAATGATCTGGGGATCCTTTGTAACTTGGCGGTTTATAAAGACTTCGCTCAGCCGGTGCCGCCAAATTTTGTTCTCTTCTAGAAAATACCGGGAGAGAATGTCGAGTCGTCAGTTTTACGCTTTCAAGTTCAATCGCTCAAACTGCTGCTGGGAAGACTGGCACAAGCAGTTCTTTTTTTTTTTTTTTTTCACTTAAACACATGGGGGCATGTTGATTAAGGAAAACTGCAAGGGAGTGAGTTTACTGTGGTCATCTATTTTTGAACTTTTAATAAGTTCAAAAATAGTGTGGAAAAGAAAGTTAAACTGAGAAATTCAAAAGCACTCCACTGAGTGTTACCCATCCAGATACTAAATCTGGTTTATGTGATCTATACATCTTCCTTCTGGAAGGGCTCACATTGCATCTCTATTTCAATTTGACATTTTGATCTTTGATCTGCAGTTATCAATTTATGCACATTCATCAGCATGGACACAGCTTTTATCTTTCGTGCTCAACAACTATGTAAATATTATGATTCTGGATCTGCGGTAAAGTAAGTCGGCACACGCACACTTTCCAATTCCTTCCTCTCTTTGCAACATTTTGTCTTGCATGTTTACTCTGAAATATATTTGCAAAGTTTAACACATTAGACTATCTTTCTTTATTCTCATTTTCTTCCAGTTTCTCCACTGCGATTACAGACATAAATCTGTTTGGGTGCAGAAAATCGACCTGACGAAGATTTCTATGCAAGTTGTTTAGTAGGGGAACTTTGTGAAGGGCAAATATTGACTGTTTTGGGTCCTCACATGCATCAGGAAATAAGGTGTAGTCTTTGAACATGAGCAAAAATAATACAGGTCAATATTACGAGATGAATGCTCGAGATGCACATTGAAATTGGCAGCTGACCAGAATCGGACTATTTTCTGCTCGACCGGGCCCGACTGGTGAGCAGCAAGTCATAAATTCAAAATTCTGGGGCGCCGCTTGGCTAAGGAACAAGCACAGCACAAAAGGAGGTTTAGTCCTCAACACAAATGTTCTGGGTTCAATTCCTGACCCCGGTAAAGCTACTGCTTTTTTCTCTCTCTGCCCTTCCTCTTGACCAGCTATTACTGAATAATGGCCACTTATGCCACAAAAACACAAAAGAATCAGTTGAATATTTAGCTGGTTTTACAACCCGTTTATTGGTGTTCATTTTAACAGGAATTTTTAAGAATTTTGTTTCAGTCTTATGACTAAAATGCATTTTAGTCATAAGACTGAAACAAAATTGTCATTTAGCTTTAGTCATGATTTAGTCGGAATTGTTTTGGTCTTAGGCTAGCGTAGGATAAAATTTTTGTTGACTGAATCTACTGTCAATTTAGTTGACAAAATGATATGTAAAATCCAAATACTTTTGCAAATGGCTGCTTACTGTCTGAATATGCAATACATACAAAAACAGATTTAACTTTTCTAAAAAAAGCTTTTTCTTAACCTTGCTTTCAACAACAAAGTATTTCAACAAGTTGAAAAATTAAATGCACTGTGATATGCATCTAAAACTGTTACTGCAAATCTAAAAACAAACACCACATGCAACAGTTCACCTACTAAAAATAAAATTGGTTAATAGTGATGTTTTAATTATCATTTAAACTCAACATTCAAGAAAATCAAATCACAATATTCCACTACAAACACAACGGAAAACTGAATCAATAATAAAGCTTAACCATGTCAGTCTCAGGAGATGACTGTGGAAGTTGTAAATCTACAATTTAGCTTCAGTGGACGGATTTAAAAATATAAGCCAATAGAAGCCTTAGAATTGGTAAAACTCAATCAAACCAAAGCTTTCAGAGGTAATCATGGAAGTGACAGGTATTCTGAAGGTTCCTTTTCATTCCAAGCAAATTTAATACCAATCATGTTACACTGGTGATGACCTCATTCCACTGAGTCATTTTGAACAAACATTCCCCCAAACTTCCACTAAAGCTTCGGTTTTAGCCCCCTCGTCTGTAACAGAATGTGCCGGATTTGAAAATGTTTGCAGCCTTTTGAAATTCGCCAAGTTAAAGTACGGGTCTACATTTCCCAGGGTATACACTTATGCTAATGAATGCTAATCTCTAATAAAAGAACTTTAAAATGATGGATTTTGTTTTATTTTACTGGAGCTGCTCGTTCACATGCGACGCCGCTTCTCCTAATATGGCTAACTGATTGATGCTCATGCAGGTAAGGCTATAAAAAAAAAAAATTGGACTTCTTTAATTGCGAATTGGGTATAATTTGTATCGACAGACAGAAGTTACACAAACACAGAAGACTGGCTTTCTAAAATTTGCTCAACGTTTTGATCAAGGAGCGATCGGGGTGATTTTCTTTCCATTTAAGGTAGAGTTGAGTGATTGTCGTGTACCTCAAATTAAAGAGATCAATATAAACCTATTGAGGCAAAGCGTCTTAACGAATCACCTTGAAATACGACGAGGTGATTTAGGTACAAAGACACCGGATTTAAGAAAGAACATTCATATATCGCCTCACAGTGAGTGGTTTTGCAAAGGGGAAGCAAAATGGTTGCCTCCTGCTCGGCGGGAGACATGAGATAACAAGTCCCCCTTATTAAAGACACCTGGAGCAGACCGGGAGGTGAAGCTCACATGGTGACAAAAGGAGAAATTCACGTGAAGAGGAAGACAGGGCAAACAGACAAGAGGGAAATAAATTGGGCTTCTACCCACTGCATCCTGCAAAGTAATGATGAGGCCCATACAGAGAGGTAGTTGGAGAGAGAATGCATCCTGTGGTTTGAGTTTCTAGCAAGCAGGGGAGAGGAAACACACACTTGAACATTTACACCACACAACCTTTCACATGTCTGCAGGGTGCAGAAGAAGCGATATGAAGCCAAAATCCTCTGCGTGGTAGCGTGACCTTTTTCAAAAACAATACTTCAGCACTCAGTGATGGTAAAGGATCCATCGCGCCGTTTCTTTCTACTTTCATCTCCCACTTTCTCATTCTTTCACAGCTACCCGTCATGTAATTCTTTGTGTCTGAAACTTTCGACTTCCTTCCCGTGTAACATTTGCCTTCTTCTCTCTCTCTCTCTCTCTCTGTTCTTTTCACCTGCTGGGATTCAGAGCTGAGTGTGTGTTCAGGAGTGCTGTGACCAGGATCACTATGCAGGCCACACTAGAAGGTGACCAAAAATGCTTTCCCCTCGCAAACTGCAGCCAAAAACCATCCAAAGCACAAAGCAGTAAGAGGGTTTGCAGACGAACGCATAACCACATGTACTGTTACACCACCCCTGGAAGCTACGCGAGACTCGATATCTGACAAGAACGCTTAAACTAAGGATGGTGAGAACTGAACAAAAAGAAACTTTCCAAATAAAAAAGATTTTTCAGACACCAACATCGTTATGTTTTAGCTTTTACATTTGAATGCCTTGCTACAATTGACACAATATGAATGTTTGAGGTCTTCCAAGGATATTACACAGATACAAAATCACTATTATTATTTGAAACTACTTTCTTTTATCACAGTAAGAGGTAACACAAGCCAGCAACCTTTGAATGGCCGAAAGGAAAATACACAGAAAAGACAGAAAGTTCATTCAATGACGCAGGAACACAATTATTCAATGCAAACAAGTCCATCGTCAAGTAAAACAACAACAAAAAATATTTTGCAGTGGCCTAGTCAAAGCCTAGACTTAGATGTAGTGACTCTAAGCATGTTGTTAAGTGTTGCTGAATTCAAACGATTCTGCAGGCAGCAGCAGGCAAAAAAATCACCGGACTAATTGTCAGGTATTGCCAGATCTTGATGACAGCTAATCCTGCTAAGCGTGGCGAAACCAGTAATGAGGTTTAGGGAGCAATTACTTTTTCCACATGGAGCCAGGTTGATTTAGAAGGCTTCGTTCCCTTATAAACGAAACCATCATCACACTGCACTCTGCATTGACACAGGTCATCTTCGCCTGGCATTAAAACTTTGATGGTCTGAAAAACATAAGGGAGCCAATTATTTTTTACAGGACTCTCTATGAAACCGTTCAGAGGGCACAACTAACCCAACACGGCATCCTTGTCACAGATGAACCCGTGACCAAGTGCCAAAACTACACTGAGTATTTCAGATCATAAAGTTGATCAATATGTGACTCTGTCTGTTCTTTTAACGTCCAAATTTCAGTGTCGCCATATTTCTCCTCCCCTTTATCTGAAAACAAACTTATTCACTTGGTAGAGCTCTCCTCATTAAAGCCCCATCAGCAAGTCACATCATTACCTGTTTACTCCTTTCACTCCTCTCTCCTCCCTCTCTTCTGCTCTCTCTGTTAGCCAGCCAGCTGCCACACACTCCAGAGGATATTCCAATTAGAAACAACACACAGAGACGTGCAAACGTGTGGCACTGGAAATTCCAATTAAATCCAACACACAACGCAAACACATTTTGCCGCAGATGCACATGAAGTTGCTGGTGGACATGCTAATTAACGGAGCAAACATGGCTTGGACGCCATTCAGCCACTCCAGTGAGACGCGGTGCATAATGTGGACGCAAACACACACACACATCATCTGTAGCGATGATGCGGCAACCATAAAAGGCAAAAACCAAGAAATGATACAGAAAGTCAGTATTCACAATCAGTCATTCACAATCAGTGGTTTAAAGGTTAAAGAAGCTGTGAGCAGCAATAAGAAGAGCCGTTTGAAACCATTAGCCAAGTGAAGCTTCCATGTCGGCAAAGCAAGCGAGTGACCTTATTGTCTGGTTTTACTCGTCAGACCTTATTGTGTGGACGTGGGAACGTGAGAACAAGCGCTGTGGTGCGCTACAGGGGAAAAAAAAAAAAAAAAAAAGAAACAACTCAGAGATTCACTTCGAACTTCCTGCAATAATAGTTTCCCCGAAACACGCCGGATCCTTTGGTAAAGAGCTAAACCAAGCAAAAGGGGGGGAAAAAAATACTGTGAAAGTTTGATTTCCCCAATGTGTGATTAGACTGGATCACTTTGATGTGAGCTGTTTTCCACATGACTAAGAGTGGTACGCTGTTTGAAAGGAAAACAGGCTCAGTCGTAAAAGGGAGAGAAACAAAAAAGGAAGAATAAAAAAATTGCCTGACTGACACTGCAAAACAACGAGAGATAAGGGTCGACATCTAATTTTTTGAGGAATGAACTGAAAATTCATGAGGATGAGTCAACCACAAACTTCCATTTTGTTGTGATTTTATGTGATGTAATGAAAGAATGTAAAGCGGAAGAAAAATTGTGTATGTGTGTGACTTGTATTTGTATTCAACCCGCTTTACTTTGATACACCAAAACAATACTGAGCTAATATTGCCCTCTGAAGAAATTTATCAGTCCGAATGGTTCTCAGAAGTCACCTAATAAATTGAGTCAAATTGGTATGTAAATTCAGTACGATATAGCTGTTCTGTGAAGTAAGTAAACTTTATTTATGTAGCATATTTCCATAGGTAAGAATCACATATTTCTCCACAGAGACTGTAAGGTCTCAGATTTCTTAAAGAACATTACTAATCACATCATCACAGAAACCAAGACACACAGGGCTGTGTGGAGCAGGAACTTCAAAAAGACCTGCGGTGTGAAAGTAGCCTTAATCATCGTGTGCGTAAAGCTGGAAGAAATATTACGCCAAAACACTTGCAGCTGAAAATGTCAATCACCCAGCAAGGAAATACCCAAAACACGCAGAACAGACTTAACCCGTGTTTCAAAAACAGCTTTAAGAAATTCTTTACATTGACGTCACACAAGGTCTGCGAAACACCCAGAGTGCAGCAAACCTATTTACAACTACAGCTGCACACCAGTTTGTTTACGTCCAAAATAAACACCCATTTACTTCACAAATGCATATATGCTCTGTTTTGTGAAGCAAAACAAATGACAGCTGCAATCAATGTCCTTCCATGAATCTCGATGAGCACATGAAGTGTTTTATTGTTAAAGCCAGAACAGTCACACCATCAAGGAATAGAATCAATAACACACTGCAGCTCCAGATTCAGAAACAAATAACAGCTTGCTGCGTGTGAGCTGCTATAAATCAACTTAGCTGTATCGACATTTACGGCGTGTCAGTTTCTGTGGCTGCCTCTGAAACTATGGAATTAAGTCGGTTAAGTAAGTCAGAGAAATCAAATATGCATTGTTTGCGTCTTCTTTTCATTTTAGGTATTCAGGTGTGTAAAGAGACACTCAAGTATTGTGTATGTGCATGTTGGTCTATATGAATTTTCTTTACTGTGTAGTTTGGCTTTTGAATTGTGGCTGGAATCCTATTACAGAATGTCTCATGGCTTTTTTTTTTCTATAAACAAAAACCAAGTCAACCAATTCAGTAAAATACAGTAAGGTGCAAACAGAGTGTTGAGAGGTCACAGATAATTCTAAAACTGTGGCTGTGAACAACAGCCTATATGTAGAAACAAACATCACTTGATTTAGCGAGTTTCTCCCTGCTGCCTATAAAACAATTCAGGCATTTAAAATCTGTAGGCTTAAACTGGAAATTGTTTATACGACTGTTGTAGAAGTTCTCGAATTGCAACTATAGATTTTCAGATCAGTCTTCCTCTGCAGACAAAAATTCAGATTCCGTGAAAGCTTAGAGGAAAAAATAGAAACAAGTCACCAGGGCAGAAATGGAGAGAGGAAAAATAAGATAAAAATCAACTATTTCTGTAGGGAGATTTTCAGGTTTTCTTTGCAAAATATACTAGTTGAATTGATAGTGAAACCAGACCGTGGTTTAAATATGAGTTTCAGAGGTTTTACAATGGTGAACTTTGTGTTTGAATTCAGCTGTTTACAGAGTAAATCTGAGGTGTTTCTAGGTGTGGGGGAATGTTTCACAGCTAACCAACATACTGGGCTTATTGGATAGTCACACACTCTTGTTGCTGGTTTCAGCAAATAAGGT